>NW_010566492.1:0-808 GCF_000687285.1 Phaethon lepturus
TTCCGCGGCACGCAGACCGAGGGAGGGGGGTGTCTGTATATGCCTTGACGTATAGCGCCCGTCTTGGAGTTCCCGTGTGGCATGCGTTCTCTGTAGGGGAGCGCAAGCTGTGAACTATTTCTGGGAAAAACGGGACCCATCAAGCGGTGGCGAAATTCTCAACAGCTTTCTTTACAAAAAGCCAGGTTTTGTGTGGAAACAGCGAATGTTCCTCCACCCTCAAGTGGTGAGCGCTGCGAGAGGTATACCTGCCGGACGCGCAGTCCATCGCCTAGTTGGGGGTGGAAATCAGGGTGGTTTTGAGCAGAAAATGCGGCGTTTGCCCCCCTGTGTTTCCAGCATATCGTATCTTGTTACAGTAGGTGAGCAGCTGGTTCCCTAAGCAGTAAAACCTGGCTTCCTACACCCTAAGCAGTAAAACCTGGTTTCCTACAGCGTTGTCTTCAGGCTCAGCTGACGTGTCTGTGATGTTTAAGGAGTTGAGCCTGTTCCTCGGATATTAACGGATTTCTGAGCGACTCAGCCACTTGCTGCCACGAAGCGTGCGGGAGCTTTGCATCTTTGCCACCCCCACCCCGTGGCTGAAACCAGCCCGGGAGGGGTAAACGCGCACGGATACACGCAGGAGATGCACGCGTACACGGAGAGACCTCGTGAGCTTTGTTTTGGTCTCACACCAAACTAAAAATAAACACCGAAGTGGGTCAGGCTGCAGCAGAAAACACAGCCTTCAGCAGGTTCCTCTGCCTAATGGAACGTGTTTGGGTGTTTGTGCTGCTCTCTCATCCTTCGCGCTACGGCGCAAACG
>NW_010566493.1:0-27921 GCF_000687285.1 Phaethon lepturus
CGGAGAGGAGGGAAAACAAAAGAGCTCAGCGGCAGTTTTGTGTCGCCGTGTCTGGCTCCAGCAGAAGATTCTAGACATTCCTGCCGAAAACCCAAAGCACAGCTGAGACTACATCTACCGGGAAGAGCTTTTCTGCCCCCAGGATGGGCTGGATCAGTACAGGTGGTTTGCAGATCATGCGAAGACAGACGGGCTGAGAGCCATGGAAAGGTGGGATAAGACTCTGCCTCTCTTTCTTGCCTTCTCCCCCCCCCCCGCCTTGATTCATAAAGCGGTATAGCTGGGACCTGAGATGGGGTCAGTTAAAGAGATTAGGTGGGTTTTAATCCCACAGAGCAAAATCAAAATTAGGGGCACTGCTGTGTTCAGCCAGATGTTGAATCCAAACTTGGGCTCAGTCGGACTTGCTTTGCGCGATTCTTGTGCTGCTTTTGATGTTGTCTTTGTTTAGAATAGTTCCTGTAGGAAACAGCATGCTTTAAGACCAACGGTATCATTCTTTCTCAAATTGTCAGATGACTGCTCCGATGCTGTTAGGATTCTGCCAGGGAAACTGCAAATGAGGGCTTCGATTACGATGTTTATGGAAATAAAAAAGAGCTGTTGACTTTGAATTTCTTGTGATGCTGGCATGGTTAGAAGTTGAGCTGTGATTGTTGCTGTACATTGACTGAATCGAAACAATGGGCAGTTCAAGTAGAGCAAGTTTCAATGCTGTTTCTTCAGCAATTGCAAATGCATTTCACTCTTATGATCTCTGGCTTTTCATCGAAGGCAAGGAATGTGGTGGTTTAGGGTTTTGTTTTGTTTTTGGTTTTGTTTTCTTTTTTGAGGAAAAAGCCAAGAGAATTTTTAAAAAGGTTGAAAGACACAAGCAAATTAACATTTTTTATTCGAATGGTTGTTGTTAACACCAGCATGCCTAAACGTCTAAAACAAATCCCAGGATTTTCTCATTTCTCTTGCTGGGTAGATGCATTTCTTTTGTTCCTGAAAATTTTTCCCTGCCTTTTTAGAACAAAAGGCATTTGCTTTCTTTCTTTCTTTTTTTTTTTTTTTTTTAATGGCAGCAGGAGAGTTACATACAAATTAGCAATTTTGTACAGGTTAATGCTCTGCTTCATTCTGAAGTAAACTGCCTTAAGGTATTAGGAGGAAAGGGGGTGGGCAAACAGGGGGGAGGCTTGACCGATGTCCAAGAAATACTGAATTCAGATGGATTTAAATCATACAGAGAAGCACATATTTATCTATAGCTGGATTTCAGCTCCATGTCATGAAAAATCTGCAGACCATAGCAGAGAGATTCTTAGCAACCAATAAATCAGATTTGTAATGGGCCTTTAAAATTTGTCTGTGAGGGGTGACTGCCTGGGTCCCCTTTGGCCAAATTAAGATGCAATCTGACAGTACAGTAGCATCTGTGTGCTGACATTTTCTCATGAACCTAGTGAAAAATGGCTCCATATCTCTTCTTCAGTCCCCAAAAGACAGTTTCTGAATAGCCATGCATTTTTTCCCCTGTATTGTTGTTTGTTCTAATCACTGTTCTCTCTGATAATGTCTGACTGGCTTGTTTTCTTTGCTTGCTTTGACTGTTTGACTAGCTGAGGGGTTGTAGTGGGCAGTGGTTGTTTTACCTGAAATCAGAACCCCATGCCAATACTACTGCTTAGCAAAAAAATAATTAAAAATAAAATTTTTTGTTGCGAACGAGTTGTATAATCACTGCTAATAAAGCAGCTTCTGCCGGTACTGCTGGAATTAGGTAAGTGGGTTGAAAAACATGTGTCTTTAGATAATGTGCCACGTACGATACAGGTGAAAAAGAAATGCCAGCCAGTAATGAGTGCAACTGGCAGGTAAAACTGAAAATCCTAAACAAAAGCCCAAGAATAAATTCCTTAAAGGCCAGAAGCATACCTATCGGTACGCGGGTTTGTTTATCCAAGGGAGAAGTTCACGTTCAGATACTACAAGACCGGGGGGGGCGGGGAGGAGGAGGAGGGAGGAAGGTACTCTGTTAATTGTACTCCAAGTGTTCTTCCTGGAACAAGTGTTCTTGCTCGTATCGAATGGCCGTTCAGCCCGACACCGCAGCTCCGCTTTAGGGTTCCTCGGCAGAAGTTGCAGCTGAGGGGTGGGAGCAGCCTCCGTCTGTGCATGTGCGGGGGGAGCGCGGGGGAGCGCGGAAGGGGCCTGGTGCTCCGCAGTGACCTGCGCCGGGTGATTCGTGGGGCGTCAGGGAAGTTCGCTCCGGTGGAAACCGCTTCTTTAAACCTTCGCTGAGAGAACGTGGCTCCTTAGCACAAAAGTAGGGCAAGTAGGAGGAAGAAGGATGGTTGTGAGAAGTTGTGAGTAGTACGGATGCTCTCCAAAGAATGTGGTCGCTGTTATTGTTGTGGCTGCTTAATAATGCCCATGGATGCTTTTGAAAAATCGCTGTATTTACTGGAGTACTACACTTCCCCTCCAGTTTAAGGTAATAGTTTCTCTGTATTACAGATATGATTTTCAGCAAGAAAAGAATAACTTTAAAAGCTTCCCTGGTAGAAAACAAATGGTGTAAATATTATGCCGTTTACCCATTGCAAGAGGCATTACATTTTAGTTGGTGCTTAGAAAGCGTGTTGTGTGGAGATCTTATAAAACCCGCAAATGTTACTTGCCAGACTTGTTACAGTCTTTTTAGATTAATTTGCATAGACCTAAATGCTTTGATTTATGGTATAAAATTCCACTACTGCTGAAGAGGAGCAAAATGGAACTTTAACACCACATGCAGATCCCATTACTGCTTTTGTACAGGTAGATAACTTGACAGTAGTAAACAGTTTGCTTCATGGAAAGTGACACAACTGCACTGTGGGAATGTGAAAAAGAAAGCAAACATCTTGCAAACCATCAGACAAGCAGAAATGTCAATGAGAGAGGTTTGAAATAAATAGTTAAAATGGTTTGAGTGACAGAAAGATTCCAGATGCCTAATTCTCATTGACCGTTGTTATAAAACAAGGGAATGCAGCTGCAGTTTTAGAAGCTAAACCAAATCAGGCTGATTTCCAGATGTATATGTGCATAATCAGAAAGCATGGGAGTGTAATACTGAACAGGAAGAAATTAGACTTCAGAACTTAACTGGACACATTTAGAGAAACTGGATTGAAGATTCACAGGTGGAAAAGTTTCTAGAAGAAAGGAAATGAGAAAACTTAATCCAAATGAAACACACCCATATCCAACTAGTAGTATTATCTACTGCTTGTGTGATTATTAAGTACAACTTTGCTTAAAGAGGGCTTTAACAGTGAAAATCTGATTTAAGAAAAGAAGCAAGACTACTGACATTTATTCTCATTACAAAATTAAAACCGCCCAGGGACTTTGTTTGCAAATACATATTTTCTCAGGGTGCTCCGCTGACACATTGGACCTCTGTAAAGGGGGAGAGTAAACAAAGATAGAAATAAAATGGTGGTGCTTTGAAAATTTCTCACCATCACTTTCTACAAGCTATGTAAATACATCCTATGTTAAACATAAAGGTCAGGGTCATCTTCTTGTTGTGATGTAAATTAAAAATAACAAGAATTAAATAGATTAATGTATACTAACGTTAAAAAAGACTCAGATCCAGGGTATTGAAGTCTGAGAAAATCATATTTACATTGAAGCAGTCCAAGTAGCGATTGTCAGTGTTCCAGCTGACAGACTCAGCAAACAGCCCACCTATTTCCCATTTCAACAGCAAATGCCTATACAGAAAAATCATGCTCTCACTGCAAAAGAAGCTTAAGAACATTAAAGGCCACATAGTATTCCCGGTTGCCCTAATGCAACCAGTTTAAATCAAGTTTGTTGTAAATGATAGCACTATAACAGAGCTGATTGTAGCCCACAGTGTCAAGAAAAGCGTATCATCCGAATTAACTTTTTTTTTAATAAGAACATCCCAGCTGTTCCTCTGCCATTGCTTCCACATGTATATAGCACATTCCAGACCCATGTGTCTTCGTTTCTAGACCAGATAAAAATTTCAGAGTCAGATCTATCTCTTGTCACTGTTGCGACAGTCTTCTCCTGACTGTATTATACTGTAGGTTAAAGAGGAAGCTGATTCTTGTGGTGACCGTTGGTGTTTATGCAGAGAGCATACCCGGGTATTAGTGACTGTCCATTATTCTGTAGAAAATGAAACATTGATGGTGAGATTAGCTGAAAACTGTACTGGCTGGGTTTGCTCTTTCTCTGAGGATGGAAGGTTGACTTTTCCAGATGAAGAAAGAAAACTACTCTCGTCTGGAAAGATACAAGATATGTCTAACCTGACCTACCATCTTTTCCCTGTCAGCCTTCCAATTTATTTGTTTCTACTCTCATACTTTGCCCTGGCGCTCCACAAACTTCTTTCTTTATGTAGATCTTCTTTGATTTGACCTTTCCAACCACTTATGACTTTCCCCTCTTGCCCCAGCTCCATGTTCTTGGACAGTGAAATACACTTTCTGCCACCTGGCCTTTCTTTGGTCCAGGCAAAGTCAGAATTTGATACTGGGGAAGTAGGTTGTGCAGAGGTGCGTATCCAGATGCCTACAGAACAAGATACTTTTGGTCTCATCAGTCTCCCTACTACAAAAAGGATATTATTTTACATCCCCAAATTAGTCAAATCTACTATAAAGAACTTAGCCAATAATCCCATGGTTAAATCTGCTGAAGGAAGCAGTGAGAGCTGGTGGTTTTCTCAGGACATTTTGATCATCTGAATCTGTATCCCGCATACCTGTATCATCATATGAATAGTCCAAAAAGAGAGTATGATTGTTAGGATTTAGGGGTCACTTCTGCCTCTGGTGAAATTGGTGCCAAGTTTCACTCTAGAGATGAGACAAGAGAACACTTAGTAGAGAAAAAAAAGCTGATCTTGCAAAGGGGCTTAAGTTAAATATGTTTCAGTGTCTTCCTGGCAAAGAAAACAAGCAAATAGGATTGCCAGTGGGTGATCGCTGAACCTCTAAACCCCCTAACTGTTATGCCTCATAAAAATGTGAACCAAAAAAAAAGTGCCTGGGAAAAATTCTTTAATCTGAAGGTTTTAGGAGTTAAGTCTTTACAGCCATGACAATCCCTATTGACAGAAAAGCTCATAACCCAGAGGTGATGGAATACAAATGGGCATGGATGTGGGCTGCCTTGCAATAGAGAGCACATCACAATAAAAGCTCTCTTTCTCAGTTTTCCTTTCCTTTCCAGTCAAATAAATAAATTTCAGTGATGTGCAGTGTGAAAAATTATTGCAGCTAGAGTGCTTTTCTGATGACAGAGATGACATAAGTTATAAAAGCCTGTCCTAGATAACAGAAAGTAAAGATTGCTGGAAGTTAGTAAAGATTTAGGAACTCTTGGGGTCTGCATTGATTCAAGCATACTGATTGGATATGAATTGCTTCAGTTCTGACTTGGTCATCTGCTGAGAAACTGTCGCTGATGGGAGCACGGAGACATGGCGCTCGTGTTGCATATGCTCTCCATCCGACTCCACTCCCAAGGTCCTGGCTTAAATCTTCAGGAGTGCTCGTGAGGCTGGCCAAAGCCGTTGGAGTGGTTGTACCCATCTCTGTGAACCGTGAACGTGAATTGCTTCAGTTCTGACTTGGTCATCTGCTGAGAAACCGTTGCTGATGGGAGCACGGAGATGTGTTGCATATGCTCTCCATCCGACTCCACTCCCAAGGTCCTGGCTTAAATCTTCAGGAGTGCTCGTGAGGCTGGCCAAAGCCATTGGAGTGGTTGTACCCATCTCTGTGAACCGTGACAGCAGAAACCATGATCAGTCCTGAAGCTGACAGTGATCGTACTGAGATGTTGGTGAGCAGAGCCTTTGTGGGGACAGGACCTCCAGGGCAGAGTCCCCTTTCATCCAAGGAATTTCCACCTTCAGAGTCAGCTTCTTGACAGAAACTCCAAAAGATAACTTGGTATCACTCTGCAATGCTATGCAGTCAGATACAATCTAGCATTTCGTATTTCAGCAATGCTGTAATCTAGCACATAACCTAAAGAGGAGTGAGAAACAGTGCTTTTCTTGCTAATTAAGGTTCTCCATCACATGATTGAGATCAAGTGCATCTAAAAGCAAAGCCTAAATATGACACCAGCTTTCTGGAGTACTCTGCAAAACTAGAACATCTGAGGAGGTTTGCAGAAGGCTGAATAAAGGAGCTTGGTCAGTTCATAATTGTTCATGATTTGTGACTGGGGCAACATGCGTGCCGATGCCTCCAGAGCTCTGCACCTCCTGAATGACAGAAGATAACACACTTTTCTTGGTGTTTCTTGTTCAGAAGATGCAACAGAAAGAGATTCTGGGAAACAAAAGTGAGGAGTTTGTGGGAGTGTGAGTATCATTGCATCATTTGCTTTTATAGTTCGGCATCCCAGAAATCTTTACGGAATACGTGGTAGCTATCCCTCAGATAGCGGTAAGAGGACTGTGCTGCACGGAAGGAAGGGGTAACTCAAAACTTTCCTAGCTTTTGCATTGCTGGACTTTAAAACCTGGAATAACTGAGGATACAGTCTTTTCCCATCACCTCCCATTCTGTCATCGCAGCCATCAAATACCATTGTCAAACCAGCAACAGTGACATAACCATCCTAAAACACCTGCCTGTATGCCTATTGGAAAGTCCTTCTCAAAAAGGAGCCGCGTGCTGATAGGGAGCTCTTTATTGTGTTTTTTTTCTTCTGCAGATTCAGCAGGTGCTATATATTAGCCTTTACAACCTTTAGCCACTGGGAGCTAGGACACTGTAATTATGTTCCCCGTCCGTGGAAGTTACTGCCTATTACCGTGTGAAATATGCGCTCTACTCAGGATTCAAAACTAAACTGAAGAAGCACGTTTGCTGCTGCTTTCATACCAACAAAATAACGGTGGTGTAATTTACAGTACTAAATGCTCCCTGCCCCTTATATGGTGGAACCTGTATAATAACAGCTTGTTGCCGATATGTAAAAAAGTCAGACTCCTAGTGCTGACAGTTCACTTCCACAAATGACATTTTACATTTGTGTAGTTCCTTTTACAAAAAAATCATAGAGGTTTACAATGGTTCATAAGTGTAAAAATATACTGGGAGGCTGAGACATAGAAAGTATGTGACCATTTCTCTACAGAGGTAACTTTAAGTCATCTCTGTAGAGATAGTAAGGATCTCACAGCCCTTCCTAACAAGTTGCCTTAATTGCTCATTGCTCTTGAATCGGTCTTTAAGTACCTGGAACCAGTTCCCCCAATGACTCAGTAGCAGAAGAGAAAACAAAAGTGTTTTCTAGCTCCTGCAACTCCTGCTTTTGTGGCCTCGTCCACACAGGTATTGCCTTCTGTGAGGTTTCACCACTTTCTAACTAGAAAAATGTAGCCTGTTTTTATCTCGCTCTATTCTCTCCTGAAGTTTTTCAGAAGAAGTGAGATACGGTGGATACTGTTTATAATTTATACTAACAGAATACTGGATATTCTGTTAGTATAAAGAATGTATGCTGTCTTATTGTGTTTCGAAGACTGTTCCAAAGAAAACTCTCTATGGCATAGTTGTGATAACAAGCAGGAAAGAAATAAATAAAAGGAAAGACAGCACAAGAAAATTTAGCTGCTTTGGTGTAATCCGCTAGTTCAATATTACAGTACTTGATACTAGTGTGCTTCCTTTACCAAGACTCTTGGCAGTAGCCGCAGCAGTCCACAGCATAAGACATGGTGTTGCCTTTAGCTGCCCTAAAAGCAAAGATGAAGATAACATGCAGACCCCCCTTGGCAGGGGCACAGTGCACAGTGATGAGCTCTTGAACATTTTCTCCTGTTCATTTCTTCCTCCCACTTTCACTGAAACAGGAAAGTCCCACGTGCCCCCACGCTCTCTCATGGGACTGACCATGGCTGTTAAGAAGTACTGAGGTTCTCAGTTTGTCTCTGCTCACATCAAGCAAGTGAGGCTGTGAGCGAGTATTGCTAGAAGTGTTGGTGCACCGAACACACCAGCTCAGGCATAGTAGCTCATGAAGGTGGAAAACATCTTCTTCCTCTCCTACCAGACATTACATTTCATTTCATTGTATCAGTGTTTGATAACCACTTCTGTGTATAAAGCTTAGTATATTTGAATTGTCCACTGTGATAAGAATATATGATCAGACATCCCAGACTCAACCTGAACAGGAAATACGAGAATTATTGTCAAAATATCTTAAATGGAGTAACAGTAGGGTATTTGGCCCAACATCCTGCTTTTCATGCTGGCCAATAGTGGATACCCTGGGAAAAGTAGATGTACTGGAACACTACAGGGTAATACTTTCCTTTTATACCTTCCAGTTTCCAATATAAACTGCCAGGATATTATGATGTTTTCCAAGTGATATGGCATTCTTCTTTTAAGACATGAATTGATGATTATGTGGCCACACAATGCAGAAGAAATGTCATTTCCAGTGTTGGTCCTGTGGATACATGCTCACTGGTGTGTATGTAACCAGACCTCTGCACCTCAGTACAGGGTGACGCAGTCACAGGGGAAAATTGGTCTGTTGTGCCTTCACCTGAGCTTACTGCTGCCTTGGTGATGAGCCTCATATCTTCAAGCACATCAGACCTTTCTGTCATCATTAGAAGTACTTTAAAACTTTGAAAGTCAAAAATTTTATGTTTTGTCTACCTCAGCATATAAATCTAAAAATGTGTTTCATTCGTGATAAACACTCTTTTGTGCATATGAGTCATGCCTGGCAAAGGCAAAACACTGTAAACCAAAAAAAAGAAAAGAAAAAAAAAGGAATCAGAAGAAACCCTTTTTTGGGGAAGTTATTATTAAAAAAATCTATTAAAGTGTTTGATGTAGAATGTGCCTCCTCTTCTGGGATCATAGTAGTGCTTCTAGCAATCACCTTTTCTGTTACAAGAACATTTGTCCCTCATTTTTGCAGGCACACCTTTCATATACCATTTCATCTTATCGGTGTGCATATGATTTTTGTTTGGCTATTTGTTCATTCTTGTTAGGACTCTCCCACCCTTCCCCAAAGGTGTGAGGGGAGATTGGATCGAAATAGATAGATGCTGATGAGCAAACGCTTTTTTGTCTTTGCGTGCAGTACACTTGTCTCTAAGACACAGCTTCTGGCTTTTCTCAGAATTGCTGACCCTCTCTGCAAATGGCTATCCTTGAGTCTTGGCCTGGACCCTTCACACTGAAAGAGACAATTGGCCATTGTCTACAAAGGGTTGCGACCAGCTATTGCTGCACCAGAGAGGTCAATGGGAGAGAGCATGTTTAACAAGCTGTGAGTGAGTGGCATGGAGGAAGAAGGAACATGGAAAGAAGCTAAGAGCAGAGAGCTTGGAGTAAAACTCCAAGAAGGAAAAGGAATCCAAGAAATTACAGAAAAACAGGGAAGGCAAGAAAAAACAAAATTAAGAGAACTGAGAAAGAAAAATTAAAATGAGTGAAAGCAGAAACAGGAATCCTCATGTGCATCCTCAAGCTGTCATAGTAAAGAATATGAGCCCTACAGCTTTTCCTTCACTTCTCCATGGAAATAAAACAATTAACATAAATATTCCATTTTATTCTTCAGAGAAATTATTTAAAAGCAGTTCCTCATTGTGGGAAGACTTGACATCAACAACAGTTAGTGTCTCTCACATGCCCTTCTTTATGGTTACTGTTTAACTCAAATGCCAGAAAGCTGACACCCAGATGCCACCATGCTACGGTAACAGAAATGGATAGTTTTGCCTTATGGGAGCTGAGGGGTAGGGAAAAATTGTCTTCAATAGGAAAAGAAATATAATTGTGAGCTGGATTGTGTCCTTTGATCTGCACATGGAGAGTTAAACCAGCATTAAAGTTTCCTTCCCAGATGGGAGAGGTTTTCATGTCAGTGGGGTCCTTCCCTTCCACCCCAGGCACTGCTCCTTGCTCACTGTGCTCACTCTGTTCCCCTCTTGCTCTCAAACACCCATGTCCCACCACCATGATTTTCCCTCTCCAGAAGAGACCCTGGGGCTGGCATGTTGCACCAGGCTCCTCTCCATCAGGGCTGTTTTGGGAGGGGTAGATGCCAGGGCACTCGGCTGTGGCAAATGGTCGTCTTCAGGTTTTCAGCGTCCTGGTGATCCATGGGCTGTCACGGGAGGGAAAGGTGGGAGCGTGAACATGGGGAGAGCCAGCCTCCGTGCCCTCCACCTGGCATCTCTACTCATGAGAAAAGGCAGAGAGGGAACTGTGAGAGAAATGGTCCATAATCCCTGCTGCTTCATGGCACATTATTATACAAGAGTAAGAGATAACAGTGTGCTCTTTGATAGAAAGTCACCTTCTAGCACTTTGTCATTTGGGTTCTTTGAAACTCAGCCTGAATGAAACCTGCCTGAATAAAGCTCTAAAACATGTGCTTTATCTTAAAGTCCCTGAAGAAGAAGCGTCTTCACTCCTGAAACACATCGAAGCTTTATTACAAGCTGGATTCTGATCTCAGGCACAGTGGTGTGAATCTGCTATTACTCACTCAAAATCAGTGCTATTATGCTAGCAGTGGAAGAGAGCAGGTTCACCCCTTCCTCCCAAACAGAGGGATGAATTTGTTCCACGTTGTTGGCACTGTAAACTTCTCCTGACATGGTGCTGGCACTTACTTTCATCTGGATGATTAGAATTAAGCATCACCTTCCTTTTGCAATTATACTAAATTAAGTTAAATCATTATGTTTTCAACCTTCTGTTACACTGTAGAAAACTTTCTTTAGATCAAACTCAGCCTTTTATTTTACTTTAAAAGTCTCTACTCAGGAATGGCTCCCAAAACATGAAAATACATATTAAAAACCTGCAGAACTAGTTGTCTCTCTAACGGGGCTCCAGTTTTTCTCAGTTTTCACAGTTAGAGATTCAATAACTTTCAGGATGGTGCAAGGGGTTTTGTGGTTCAGAGTAATGACTAAATTACTGCGTTTGTCGGAGGAGAGGTGTAAATGGTGATTAATGAAGAGTCAGTGTTGGAGTTATTTTAAATTGAATGTTTAGGATAGCAACAGGTAAGACTTTAGGACGAGAAGGGTGAGAAGGAGCCTGTGTGTCAGAAGGCTGATCGTGCAGCGATCAGAAGCTGTTTCAGCCAGCATGTTGCAGAGGTGCTGACCTAACCACGTCTCACAGGTGCGGGCGGCCTCGCGAGAGGCTAAGAATGAATATGCACAAGAGACGTGAATAGTTTTGTTTCTTAGACACTATCCTTCTGCATCCCAGGTGGTGGTGTCAAGGATATTCCAGGAAATAATCGCAAGAGTTGGTTTCTAGGACCATTAGTCCTAAGAGTCTCGTCATCCTTATTTTTTTACACTAGTATCATGCCCTATTTATAGTGAAAGTTGCTCCCTCTTTACTAGTTCTTCCCAGATAATTCCTTTTTCCCCTCATTAAGATGACTATTAACTTATTACTTATTATTTACAATGCAATATGCCCTACAGATCTTGTATACATTTATAAAGGGAAACTCAGTGTCTGATTTAAAGGGATTGGGAACATGGAGTTCCATGTTTGAGATGTTCTCTAGCTGTACAAATGGTTTCTACTGTTCCAGGAATTGAGGATTCATAATATAAAAGCAGATTGTTCAAGGGTTATTTTTTAGAAGTATAAACCATGCAGTATTAAAGCATTTAAAAGAACATATCCCTCCATAATGGAAAAAGAGAGTCTAAGAGTTTCATATAGAAAATTATAGTTGCCTGCTTATTTTTGCATGATAAGGACAAAACCTGAAGATTTGCCCGCATACGAGGGACAAAAAATTAAATTATTTGACAATTTCCTGTTAATGAGAAGCAAAATAGTGACCACCCATCAAAATGACTGGAGTCCCAACGCTGTATCACAGACTACTTCTCTCCTTTTTAATTAAAATGCCTGTACCATTTTTCAGAAGTGTATAACTGTCAGAGACCTCTGGGCCATTGGATTCAATCTCCCTAAAATCGTAAGCAGCTGTATCATACAATCTCTTGCATAAGCACATCAGTTTTGCTACACTGAATGTGTGGAGCACCAACTATGTTCTCATCTGTTATCAATGTTTTGCATTGATCTCGGTGCTGGGCTCTATTCACCAATTAACTGGCATATCACCGTCACTGACCTGAACACAGACACTTTGCAGAATAATCTCTCATCCAGCAGCCAGATTTGCTGCTTTATACTCTTCCACCTGTCTAGTTGCATTGTGATCATATTTTCTCCCTACTGAATTATTTTCCTTTTTATTTGTGGTTTTAAAGTCATAGTCATAATATTTTAAGTAACGGGTAATTTTTAGATGGGTCAGTCAACATAAGGGAGAATAATTTCTATTTCATGTTTAAAAAGTAAATTTAATTTAGCAATTATGTTCACAATAGAGGTTGGTTTAACTTTGATTGCCCAAATACACACCCAGTTAGTGTCAAACAAATCTAATTTGGTAATGCAAACAAGCATCGTCCTTGGCGCTTGAATCAAGGCACGTACTACAGAAGAGAGGAGATTATTAAGCTGTTAAAAATGCTTGATGGTGAGACTACCGTTATGCCAAATACAATCCTGAACTCTTGGTTCTATCTGTGGTGCTGACGAGTCAGTAAAACAACCCTCGTGTAATAAACGATTGCTTTATTTATTGTTTTCTCGGTTCTCAATGTATGACATTTGATTAGGTGTAGCCCTTTAACAGTGATGTTTGCAGTGTGCTTCATTAAGTCTCACATGATGTTAACTTAAAAGGAGTTATGTCACAACCCTTTGATCACATTACATTTTTTCATTTTTGTGCTTCCACATTTCAACATTATCTTAAATTAATCTTCCTGTGACTTTGGTTGGTTGAGACTTTCATTAAAGAATTTTCTTATCAAATTAATACAGGCCATTCTTTCCACACCGTTTTGTTGTAGAGATCTCTAAAAGTCTATAGCTGACAACTAAAATGAATGTTTCATGAGTCTATTAGAACAGTCTCTCGAGTATTGGAAAACAGCAATGAAGAAAGAATTTTGTTTATAGAGCACCCAGCTCTTCATATTAACAATCATCCTTTGATCTCCTCCTGGAGCTGACAAGATAGGAAGCAAATTGGTAAATTTGGGGGTTTTTTTCTTGGGGGAAAAAAAAAAAAGACGAGAGAAATTAATTGCAAAAGCATGTTTTATATCAATGTGGGACTTGCCCAGTTAAATATCCAGAAAGGCAGAAAGCAAAAGCTAGATTTCAAACAGCAGCTTAGGTACTGTGCTAACACAATCCTATGGCATTTTTGAAATAAACAGAAATAGTATTTCTTGTTCTTAAAATTGCAGTTTGTGTCATAAATTGTATAGCACAAACAAACTATACCATGTAGGTGAAGTAGCTTTCATTTCTTGAATATGTGTTTTATCTGGTTCTTTAAAATAGTATTACTTTGGCCATTAAGAGCTGCTGTGACTCTGGGCTGTTACTCTCTAGACCCTTCTGTCAAGGAGAATTCAAACCACTTGACAGTTTACAGACAGCATCGCCTGCAGAGAAATTAGAGACTGAACTCAGTAGTGAAGTGGTAACTTTTAGCTATATTCACAAGTGTCTCTCAACTATGAGATGTCACTTCAGAAAAAGCAACATTCCCAAATGCTTTGAGATGCTGCTTTTGAAGTGACAAGGGGAGAGTGACATAAGGGAGAGCGGGCTAAAATCAGGTACAGTAGAAACAAGAAATGGCCATGTGTGGACAACTGGGTGCTCTAGCTTTTGATGAAAGAGGTGAGTGATTTAGAGCTGCTGCCAAGCTTTTGTGGCCACAGCACTGAAAGCAATCAAAGTAAAAATCCATTTATTCCACATTTGGTTGGAGAAGATATTTAGCTTCCTGGAACACTCTTTTTTTTTTCCTGCAAGAAAAATTGTACGACCTATGAAGAGATGACTGAGGGATATAGGAAGTACTACAGTGACCAGTGAATTCTTAATGAAAAATACATTTTCACATAATAATTTCAAAGCAGACCGTATCTGGATAACCTCTGCAAAAGCTACCATTTTTGTAGATTATTACCATCTTGTAAACACCTACAAGAAATTCCTGGGACATTTCTATATCTGATATTAGGGATGTAAATTCAAAAAATAAGTTTAAATACTCTTCACACGTAATATAATGTAGGAGGAGTGTGGACTGGGCTTGTCATCCCACGTAGCTTACTGTCCAGAAGACCAGCATTTTGACATCTCAAAAAGACTTATGCCTCTGCCCCGACCATGTAAAATAGGTTGTGCCCAGCCCTGCACAGTTGTTGTTCTCCCAATAGCATGTTGCATCCCCCAGGTTCAGTTGAACTATCTTATACTGTCAAAGGCGGGTGTTAACACGGCTCTGTGTGTATTAACATTCACAACATTGACATCCCAGGAATGAATTAGTTATTATTTTTGGTTTAGAACAAGTCACAGTAAAGTAATGTAGTGAAATTACAAGAAACCAAAAGATAAGCATACAAGGATTGTACACCTACATTTATGAGTGCTGATTCAAAATTAACAGAAATGAAAGAGGTAGCAAATCACTCCAAGAAAAGTGTTAGGACCTGTGACACAGCTTGTGGCAAATGGAGAAATAATGACGAAAATTGTCGTGCATTTGTTTAGAAAATAACAAAGGGATTGACATAGTAGGAAGCTGTGTAATTGCTAAAGGAAGGATATTATTATTTTTTCCCATTAACCTGGTGATAGTGTTAGTACAGAAACCAAGTCTGAAAAGAAAATATTATGGGAAAAACAAAATCTGTAAAGGTCAACTGGAAGAATGAGTGGAAACTGCTCCTGCTGTTGACAGGTATTTCTAAACAAGCTGGAATCATAAAAATCCCTAAAGATAACTCAGTAATTTAGAAATTACAAGGGAGGGATACAGTGGCTAGTGCTTTATGTTATGCTAACTTTGTGTAAGTGCCAAGTCCTTACTGGGGCAGTATATTTGGGTCGCTCAATGCTAAGGCCAATGTCAACTGAAACAAAGCTCAATCCAAAAAGAGGGTGGGAAGCAATGGGAGTCACTGGGATGACTCAGCTCATTCTTTTTGTTGTTTTACATAGTGATTTTGTTCTCATTAAGATTCATATAGTTAATGAAAAAAGGCATACTTGGGAGTTCGAGAAAGACACTTATATTTTAACTGTAATCTACATTAATATAAAGCTTTCCGTGTTTACACTGCGGAAGTGCTGACACAAGCTGAGAGCGACTCATAAAACAAGTTTATTTTTCAAGTACATCAAGTACAGAATGCACAAAAGAGCTTACAAAAGAGCGAAGCATTTCTCAGACAGGCAAAGATTTCAAAATACATTTTATTAGCCTAAAAAAAATGCTGGGTTTCATATATATTTTTTTTCCTTAAAGACTTACTCGTAGCCTGTGACAGAAAGTGTATAACTCTAGAGATACATCTTTTTCAGATTCATCACGAAACGTCCAATGTTCCTGCTCAAACCTTTCATATAACCTTAGCTGCAGGTTTTACTTAAGGCTAAAGGCTCTCATGAAGTATTAAGGCTGTCCCAGCTTTTCCCATTTCATTTCTTCACCCATGCAGCTGAAGAAATGAAAGTACTAATCCTTCTCAGCATGGCTTTTAGTTCCAGGCAGAACAGGAGTTCATGGAGCAGTTGGGCTATCAGATTGCATCATGCCTGGAAGCCGCATCCCACGTTGCCATGGCAATGACATACAACAGTTTCGCCAAGCTGTACCACCTCCACTGAACAGCAGCTCCCAATAGGTGATACGCACAGGTTGAGCTGCACATCCGATATTTGAAGTTTTATAACCACGTTTGCCAGACATGGGTTGTGGAGTCTGTGTGTGTGTGTGTGTTCTGTGTAGTTATATCAAGGAAAATTTAAGTTAGCATGTATTTACATAGGCTCTATACAGCAATAAAGCTCACCAGCTTTCCATACAAATAAGCTACACTATCCTAAGTGCATCCACATAAATCTGGGAATTATATTGATCCCAAATACACCAATACAGACACAGAGACTAAAGTTTGTGGCCAAGTGTTTTTTTCTGAGAGAAGTCCTTTGTATTGTCTCCCTCAGAGATGTGACTTGGCTGTGCTCTCTTGGGCTGAGCAAGCTGTGACTTGGCTTTTTGGAGGAAAAGACACCACTGGAGATAGGGCTGGGATTGGGCCGAGTTCTGGGTTTGTTTGGGTTTCTTTTTATAGTGATCTAGTCTATAATCACACCTAAGTCTCTATTGCCTTTGATCTTTTTGCCCATGCAATACATACGTTGATAATGATGCCAGTTCTTCCATGCAGCATGCTTAAAAATTGGAGATGAAATATGTGACTATGCATTTTTCCAAAGTTACCAGATTTTTATTAGCAATAATAAGAATTACAGCTTCTTATTTGTAAGATTTGTTGGCTATCTTATATAAATACTGGTTAGCTCATTTTTAAGGGCTTGTTGCTGAATATTCTAGTCACATCTTATTTTTGTCTACAGTTTTCTTGAGAATGCTGCCACTTCTATCAGGTGCATAGCAAGTTCCATAAATACTCGCTTTTGGGTGTGCAAGGGTAGGGGGAAAGCAGCTTACTTATAACAAGTTTGCACTTAGATTTCACATATGTTAACTTTTTCTGCATTATTGGAAAAGATGTGTAAGATGGAAGAAAAGAATTACACTTCACAAATATGCTCATCTTATAAGATTTGTTCTCCATTTCTATTCATGGTTTCTTTGACTCATGCTAACTTGATGACAGAAATCATTGCTATAGGGAAGAAAAAACTTCAGCAGTGTAACTCTAAAACTGATGAAAGGTTTGTTTAAACTCTGGAAGAATAATCAACTCACCTTAAAATCATCTCTCTTGTTGAGATGAGCAGTGTTATCTCAGTTTGGGAGAATGAATGGTTCTGATGTTTCTAGTACTTTATATAACTGCAGATACTGTGTATTTAAAAAGCAACACATCAAAGTGATTTAATGCATTAATTGGATAAAAGAAAAAACAAGTAAGTCACTAAATGAAGGAAACTTAATAAAGCTGGCAGATCTTTTTCAAATAGAGAAGTATTCTCTTTGTATTTTACAGGATTTTTCTGAAAGGGAATTTTTTCTTTGATTTAGCCTTGATTAAATGTTTCAGGGGTAAAAATCCAATTATGCCTAAACTCAATGTGTTGAAAATACCCAGAAGAGGACTTAAATCTAATTGATGTATCTGCATTCATATTCAAAGTGAGGAATTACCTAACATATGTTTGTAAAGCATTGTACCAAGGTGTTCATTTCCTTGCAGCATCTTTCTTCTTTCAAGATATTGCCTTCAAAAATTTAAATCAAAATAACCAAATTCAGTATCTCAAATGTACTGATTGCTTTTCAAACTGTCTAAAAGAGTTCAAACCATGTGCTGGATCAGAATTCTCAAGCACTCTTTCATTGACTCAAATTAACTTGTTTTGTGACCTTGGGGAAAGTCGCTGCATATATTTGTCTATATATCAGTAACACTATGGATAAAGATGCTTGTTTAGGGTTATTTTTTTAAAATGCATTTATGCTTGTAGATAGAAAGGAGAAGTACTACTCTTACTAACTTTCCAATCTCTTTAAACCCAAAATTTCTAACTTAATGTTACTTTTTTTGTTGCATATGAATGCTCTGTTTTCTCTGTGAGTATTGGGGTGTTGATAATGTAGCTGTACCTTATCAAGGTCAAAGGTGTCATTTTATGTTTCAGTGGCCTGAGAGTGCAGACACCAACAGTAAGAAACCAGTGAGGTAGTAATGAGTTTGCGATTTTTCACTCTGAGGGCAGGACATACTTTGGGCCTCTCATATGAGAAAACAGTTATTTTTCCCTTTCCTTATGAGCTGGAAGATGAACTGCTCTCAAAGCTGAGGAAGATTTAGGACTACACCAGCTAAGATGGTGTATTTTATTGGCAGTATTCATTTGCTTTCTTCATGCTGTGCAAGCTGACACGAATAGGTTGTAAAAAGAGGTGGTAATACAATGAGACATAGTTACAAAGAAAATTGGGGGAAATGTAACCATTTTATTTTCCCCTAAAATGTAATTTAGTTTTTCCAAACAGCAATAAAGCACAAGTCGTTAGGATGGTAAATGGATGTATACGTCCCAGCCGGATATTTAACTGGACTGTATATTTACCAACTGAGGTGACATCGTAATGATATTGATATCTGTTGAAAAATTTCTGCAAAGATCAATTATATGTCATGTGCTAAAATAGTTGGAAAAAGATACTTCCTGCCACTTATTTTAAGTTAAGTTGTACATATGCTCAAATTTCAGGCAGGGCTGAATTATCTGCCCTATGGATTAACCGTGCAACAGCAAAAGAGACACTGAGGTAGCTCTTTATGGAGCCAAATCCTGCCTAGCAAGATTTACCTCAGCTACAGTGCAGCCAGAATCCAGCAAACCTCTGTCCAGGACCGGTCCAGAGCTGGGCTACTTCTGGAACAGCACTGGCTAACAGCTGGGCTAATAACTAGGTAGGTTCCCCCGCACCAGTGCAGTGCCTCTGCACCACCTTGGCATGACCACGAGTTTGGTGGATGGCTTTGCACCTCTCCCAGCCTCAGGTACAGCATATACTCACCAGACACGAATGTCATGTTACTCCTCAGCCTCAACTGGTGCTACCAGTAGGCGACATACTCGCAGGGGTCTTGTAAATGTAGGCAGTTCAGAGGCGGTGCGCAAAGGATATAGCAAAAGCTCTGGGCACCTTCCTTTGACGTTCTGAGTTGTGGATAAAGGCTTCTCTGCTAAAAGATGTTTTTTATGTGAGGTCTGTTCAGCTCTCAGTTTAGCACTGCAAACCTAAAAATATGCTATTTTTTGACTTGGTGTTGGTATCAGTTTTTACACAAAGCTGTAAAGTGGATAAGCTTAAGAATAATTTGAACAGCAATTTCTAGTGTGCTTAATTAGAATTGGGTGAAGTGAGGACAAATCCAGACTGTTAGACTTTGGAGTGACTGCTCCACTTAACCACAGATCACTTAACCACATGATCCTTATTTTTATATAATGTAACTGCTTCTTTTGATCCTGGGGTCACATTGCTAGGATGTCAGATGTGAAAGATGTACACTAGTGCTTATTCTACTTACCTTTGGGTTTATCAATGCATTTAAAAGTGCATAAAAGAGGATACATGTATAGGCAATGCATCGCAACTCCCTATTTATCTCATTGCTTTACATTCTGACAAATACATCCTCGATATCTCAGATAAGGGTCAAATAAACAAGCATAAGCAGGCCTAAATATGACATAATTAAATCTATTTTAGGGAATTAGCTTTATTTGCACCACTATTAACTTCAGCCATTCAGCTTTTGTTCTCAAATGATGTAAGTGAACTTTTCAGATGTTAGAGGCCCTTTCACCAGCTTTGCCAGTGACATTCATGTGCTTCTCAAAGGAAAGACATTTTAGTCTGTGGCTTATTCAACACTTCAGAGAATAAAAGGGAAGTGTAGAAATTGTGAAAAGCATTATACAGAGTGACTGTTAATTCCCTAACTGATATAATTGGAATTTAGTTGAGGGAAACAGTACATGACTGAAAAAAGATTTTGAAGTATGTCTGTGATTAAAAGTAACTAAAAATTGAAATGTTTAAAAAATATCTGTGAACCCTGATTCAATGGAAGTCTATTTAAATATTGTTCTCAAATAAGGTACATATTTTCTTAGTACCTGATGACTTTAAGCTCTTCAAGTCTTGTACCAATATTAAAATGACATCAGATTATTCAGCTATAGAGCAGATTATGTCATCTTTATGTGTAGCAGTTTGTTTGTGTAAACTGTATGAAAATGTGTTTCGGGTACTTTGAAGGAACAGCACCACATGGGTTCGAGCATCCCCCCCTTCTGAAGGTCTTGGCCAATGCACCGTATAAGGTTGAACTGATGAACTGTTGACTTAATTTCACTTTCCCTTTAACCTCCGGTAGCCATTGCTTCGTCTTAGACAGCAGGCAAATGAGATCATTGTGTCCTTTGGAAAACAGATCACAACTGAGAAAAAACAATTCCATCCCTCTGGAAATCGGTGGTAAAACTCCAGCTGATTTGTGTGGTGTCAGGGCTTACATACTCCCACACGGGCGAAACAGGACCAGCAGAAGTCGGCCCATCAGTTAATTTCAGCAATACCCAGAAGCAGTTGTGCTTTGCACGTACTTAACCTCTGTGGTCCAGAGAATTGCACTGGCTTTTCCCATCAGGAACCAGGCACGGCTTAGTCTCTGTGAGGTACCTAAGTCTTAGTGTTCAGCTACGTGTATGGGGATAAACTGAGCATAGAACTATCCAGAAACACTGAGCAGGCAGGTCAGGGACATGCCTGCACTGCAGTCCCAGGTTTCTGTCCTCACCAGTAAACTTAAAGTCTTTTTTTAGTTTCTGTATACCTCAAGAAATGCAACGGAAACCATGAAAAATATTGTCTGTTCCCACAGATTTTCAAGCCCACTGCTAATTGAGACATAACACTAACTCTGTAGTGCTGGTGTATGTGACAACTCACACCCATTTACTGTCTATTAGTGTTATTTTTTCGGCTTTAGAAGCTAAATCTGGCATCACATTTTACAGCTTGGGAAAAGATCATATGAGGAACAAAGCACTAGGATGCAGTCAGAAGTGTCTCGTCATTAATACCAGCCACCATCTCCCTTCTCAAAAGTGCCTGGATTAGTCTTTGACAGGAGCCTATTTGTTAAGAAAATGAAAAGATCTGTTTTAAAACAGAATAACTTGGTAGGACACCTATTAAAATAACAATTACAGCCTATAGAAACAGCAGTTCTGGAGGAACCCTGGAAGTGTTTTGTTTGTCTACCCATCCTGTGCAAAACACTTGTGTAGATAATGAAGTCTTGAGTTTATTAAGGGGACTTTTGCAACACTGACAGACTAGAAATCTGAACTTTCCTGAAAACAAACAAGCCAACCCTTCACTTTTTTCCCATATGAAAATACTACAGTGATAGCCAACTTTTCAAAGACTAGGCATTGTAAAATGGCAGCAAGCAGGGCTTGACTTGAAGCATTGTTCATGAGCCAGAGCATCTCTCTATTTCTAGGGATATTGTTTCAAGTTGGGTAGTAATTTAGAACACATCTATACTGCCGAGAGAAGTCAGCGTACCACTTGACTGCTGCCACTAACCAAACATGCACAAAGAACTCTAGTTTGAGTGTGCTGGCACGCTGGGCTGCAGCGGGGGCAAGCAGGTGCTCCTAAAAACTTGATGCCCCCAAAAACACCCAGGCTGACTTTGGGGTCTCTGGTTGCTTATTTCTGGACTCTGGTATGGAAATTTCCTTCAGTTTTCATAAATAGTAATTTTTGGCCCAGCTCTGTTCTTGTAACATTCATATACTACTTCGAGAAAACGTTTCCATCCTGCAGCCAGCTGTCCGCAAGGCAGCTCCAATCCCCTGGTCTGGGCTCGGTGATTAGGGTACTTTTTTCCTCTCTGTAGAGTCTGCTAAGTCAGATAGTCAGATAGTCCCACACTCAGGAGGTTCTGCCACAGTTTGCTGCTATCTAAAATTAACTTTTAAGCCTGACAAGGTATTTGAAGACCTGTGGTGCAGGATTATGAAGATGCAGGCTCCAGAGCCAAACCCAAAACTTCCTGGGCATTTTCTCTCCAAAGGTAGCCGGGAAAAAAAAAACCACCTAAATTTCTGTATTAACCACCAGCTTTGGAAAAGAGAAAATCCACAGTTCTTAATGCAGTGTTTATCCTAGAATATATGTTTTTTATAGGAAGCTGAACCTTTCCCTGAAGCTCCTGTGCCTGACTTAGAGAAGCTGGATCTGAAGTAAACAGTAGCACTCACCACCTCAACCCATGTGTAAAGAGCTGCTTATGGAGGAAGAAACAGCAAATAATAGGAAAAAAAGGCAGAGAAAGGGGAAGAGGCATGTTTCTTCAAGTCAGGACAGTATGAGAGCATAGAAAGGTCAACATTGCCTGTTTAGGGCCAGTCTCTTAATTTAATGCACTGAGGGATGCTTCATGCTGGAGGGGAGGCTTTTCATGCAGTGTCGCTTTACATTCAGCCAGGGGAAGAAGGATTTCATCTCCTTTCCAGCAATGTGGAAAGGAGGCCACCATCCCACTCATCTGCAGGCATGTGGAAACAGCGGGGGAAATTAAACTCACAAACAGCTCACTGTTTCATGTATGCGAGTCAGAGATGGTAATAACCAAAGCAAAAACTGGCTCCAACACACTGGCTCATGGCTGCGCAAAAGACTTCACTCTCAAGATTGTCTATTGATCATCATTTGCGAGCCCTGCAGTTGCCACTGTTGCTCTCCCATGAATCATTCCAAGTTACTCTGAGAAATTTGCTGCTTTTTCTGCTCTCCCCATAAGTCACCACCTCCTTCTCATGAGCTGGCAGATGATTGAAACTGAGATGAGATTTTCAAAGCATTGAAATAATATTTAGCACTCTAATTATGTTTTTGTAGGTGCTAGTGATAATAATGTAATATTGATTCATCAGATCTCAGACTGGAAAGCTCAGCAAGTCAGCAAGATTGGGAAATGCAAAATGATTTTTAAAGGCATCCCGTTCTCCTAACCTGTAATAAAATACTAACTTAAAAATTGTGATTGTGGAGCGATAGTTATTATTTCCACACACTCTTCCCTAAATGAAAACTTTAAATAGCAAGATATAGATTTGTATATGGCAGAATTATGCTAGAGCAACGTTCTAGCAAGGAGGGAAAAAAGAAGAGTGAAAACAATTCATGCTAAGCTAGAATAAAAGGAGAGCTGAATGAAGTCCCATCCCTTCCAGCCTTAAGTGGTGCAGGTAGGACGATGGGGTAAGTGAGCATGCAATGTTGGAGAACAGAAGACTGAGGTCTGGATTGCTGCCTTGTTCGCGGGGTTTGTTTTTTTTTTTTGAGTCCTTGCTAGTGTTTAAATTATTTTATTTTTCTGTGGCTGCTGCTGTGGAATACATTAGCTACTCATAGGCATTGAGATCTATTGGGCAGGAAGGGCACTGGTCTAGAGGAAATTTGCATTAGCCAGTGTGGTTGAGGGTTCATGTCAACTCTGCAGCTGAGAATATGGCTATTTAATGAGGGACAAATTCCTGAGGCTACAGAACCTCAGAAATTGTTGGAATTCCTGCCATCGTGCACACACCTATTCCTTCTGTGCTGGAAATACTGAGGCAGTCGTTCCACTGAACATCAGCAGACAACACAAGAGGTGCTTTGGAGGTATCATGGACAGCTTAGCTTTGGGTTCCAGACAGAAACAAGGGGAAGAGGAGCTGGGGGACAAGGTCCCCAAAAGGTCACAGAAAGAAAGGCCACTGCATCCCTGTTCTAACAGCTGCCGGCTGCACGGGCGTGACGAAGAGATGTCAAATGTCTGGAGGTCCGCGTGAAGCAGCACACCGGGCACGGGAGCTCAGCCAGGTGAGCGCTCCTCACCTGAGGCAGCTCCGTAACTGCCGCTGCCAGTCGTGTGGCCGGACAGGTCTGGCTGCCTGCAGAGTCAGTATTCCCCGGGCTTGCACCGTTCTCTTCCTTAATGCTCTCTAATGGATAAATGCCAACTCAATGCAGTAGATAAACATGTGCTACCAGTACTATTGACACTGAAGATCAGGCATTCATACCGCAGGCTTATTTTCCTCATTTGCTTACTTACTCAACTGCAGAAAGAAAAGAAAAGGGAAGAGGTGCAAGAGGCAAAGTGCTTTTTTTGGAGGAATAGCAGTAGTAATAACAAATCAGCCTAGTTATTGAACTGTTCAAAGCTGTCAGAAGCTAATCATTTCCTGTTGTTTTCGATGGCAGATCGGGAAGGCAATCTATTCCCTCTTCTAGTCTCTTGTCCTTGAGAGCGCTGATCCTTTCAGTAGAGAATTTGAGTGATAAAACTCATAGAGGCTTCAAAAAGATCAAATGCAGATGCTGATGGAGTCACAGAGGTGACATCCTGACGTTGGGGTAGGCATCTATTTAACAGCAAATCATGCAGCCATCTGACGAGCTATAGAGTCACCTCAGTTGCCTTTTCCTAGAAGAGGGGCTGCAGTATGTAAAACCCAAAAGCTGTTCAGCGGGTTCGTCAGGGATCTAACAAGCAGTTTGCAGAAAGAGTTTGAGTTTGCAGAGTTGATTTTAAACAGATTTATGGTTTATTTGTTTTTTCAAGTTCTAGTTACTGCAGGAAACCATTGCTCAACTTTTTTAATGGCAGCGAGTGCGTACACATAAGCAGTTTTCCTCCCTCACTGCCCTGTGCTTTTGTTGCTGCAGGCAGACAGCTGAGATATGCCAAACCCTACTGTCTTGTTCTGTGAAGTACTCACAAAGGCAGAATGCTTATGCATTTCACCTCACACTATAATAAGAAAACAGCGGAGACAAACATGGCTGGGAAAAGCATGATGTGTACATAAACCCCAGTCTAAAACATAACTGCTCGGTCAGATCTTTTGCGAGCAATGACTTCAGCTCGGTATCTCTGGTAACAGCATCCATCTCTGCACACAACTAGCTGGTAGATGAGAATGGGTTTGGATGAGTAAATAAGTGTTTCTCCCTTTTCTAACAGGTACACAAGAACAAGTTTGAATCGAATAATTATAGAGCAAACTCTGTAGCCCAGTAGGTTAACATGAAATAATATCGCTTCAGAAACTCTACATCTTGTTCATAAAAATGTCAGAATTTGGCTTCTCTTATTAGACAAAATGTTGCAAATGGTAGCCTGGATGTAAGGCAGCACGAACAAAAGTTTGGAGACCTTTAACTCTGGAGTTTTATTTTGGGTGCATACTGAACTAAGAAACTTGCTGAACTTGTGGTCTGAGTTTAAATGGGAGGAGGGACGCAGATGGCTCCTGTGGGATGGTGGTTTCTCCAGAAGTTTTGTTTCTATGCTAACTTTACAAATGTAGCTAGGATTTTATATATAGTTATCATATGAAATGCAACATGGCTTGTGAAATTTAAGCAGCTCTTGGCCTAACCTCCGAAAGACTGATTTGGTTTAGCTAAACCCTGCCAAGCCAAGAGTTGATTTGAAGGCAATTACCAAGCCATATGTTGTCCTCTTCTGAACACAAACAGAAACCTTTTTTTATAACACAGTCCCTGCTCTATCACGTGCTGCTTCCCAGGAACACAGCCCAGTCTCACACCGGTGGTTGCTCCCCTTTGGCTGTGCCCACCTCTGCCCGCAGACCCCAGCGTGCTGGCTGGCTCCCCTGCTCTCCTTTCAGTCGTGCTGTGAGGCTTGGCAGGCACGGCAGCCTCCACGCATGTCCGGCTCCCCGCGCGAGGTGCCGCGTGAGCCATGGCCTGTCGCACAGGGAAAGGGGAAGGACAAAGGTGTAACCGTCAACGGCAGCGACCACTACCTGTGTCCATACGTCATGAGGTCCCAGGGTGCAGTTCACAAATATTAAAAAGTTATGGTGATGGTTATGGAGGAAGCCAAACTGGCCTATAGTCTGGAATAACCCAATAGATGAAAACGATTTTGATTCTGTCGTGCTCTGAGCTTTAGGGACTGTATATTGCTAGCATCAGGTAATAAGAGAAATGTGATAGTTTTCTTAATACTTTATGTGCAGGGAGTTCAGCAAGCTGTAGACAAGTCTCGGGAAACAGGCAGAGAGTGCGTGTCTCATGCAAAGCAAATTTTTTTACTGGGAAACTCTTTTGACCAGCTACCTGTAACCCAGGAATCTCAGATGCAGAATTACTTTTCAGAAGTGCTTTTGACAACTGTTTTCTCCCCGGTGTAAAAAAACATGCTGAAAATTGTGGCATATGTCATTTGTGCCTTTAGGGATTCATTACAACTCAGCTAACACTTCCTGCCACAGATTCCTTCAGAGGTAAGCCAGTTGCTGAGAAAGGCAGTAGTAGGAACTCATTGGGATTACAGGCATTTGCAAACTTATAGAAATTAGAGAAAGAAAACAAGCAAGCAAGCAAGCAAGCAAGAAAGAAAGAAAGAAAGAAAAGCATGTAGTCCTTCCCTAGGGAGAAATGTAATATTGTTCTTCTCTGCTGCTTTGTACAGCTGAGATTTTGTTGTTCATTCATTTGCAAAGAGACACATATACTTTCCCATGAGGCTAGAAAGAATCCACAAAGCCTCTCCATACATATACCTTTCAAAAAAGCCCATACTACCATGCTACCACAAAACCTCAGCAGAAACACTATCATTCTGAAGTCGCATGCAAAATTCAAAATTATATTTAGCATAGAAGATTGTTCCACTACCATGTACTTCTAGAAATCAACCTGGTGATGGTAAGGATGCAAGTGCAGAACTTGGAGGGCTAGGCTCAGTCTTCAGCATTGCCCAGATTTTCTGCCTGACCAGGAATAAATTCCAATCTTAAGCTTTTTAATTTTTAAATTGGGATGATGATACTTCTGAATCTCCTGCAAGTGCTCTGCAACCATGTTGCAGGTATGGGCGAAAATTGGAAGTGCCTCTTACCGGTTCCTCTCGTCTCCTTTCCTCTCCCTCCCCATCCTAATTGCAAGGCCATCCTTCCTTTGCAGATGACTGAGTATGCCAACGTGCAGTTCACTGTCAGTAAGCAATACGTGGTCTTTAACACTGCGGAAGGTACAATTGCTTTAAACTTACGGTATAAATCCCTTGAGAAGCCCGGCCCGGGACTGCCAAAATGGGACTTGCAGTGAAGTAGTCATTCGTCTGCCACAGTACAGGGCCTGGGATGTGAATTCAAGCTTGCTGCACACCCTCCATGTAAATATGCTTCTGGTTGCAAAAGGAGAGGAGAGGAAGGCAGGGTCTGATGGTAGGCATATCACTCCCCAGAAGAGCCTCCAACTCCCTGCAAAACTAAAGACACATTAGGCCTCATGTTATAGGAAATATAGGAATACACACTGATGCATGCATTCAGCAGGTAAATAACTTAGAATGCCAGCTAAATAAAATATTGTTCTACATAGTTATGGTGCAGTTTAAAATTTCTTTTTTTATTTGAGAGCTTGAAACAAGCAATCTTCAATATCTGTTGTCCTACTGATTTTAAAATCAGATGCTTTCCAACATGTTTATTATTTTTCAAAGACTGTAAATAATTACAGTTTGAGAAGATTTATCAATGAATCTTAAGTTAGGGAAATGCATTTTTGGTCTATATACTCCAGACAGATGATGAGAGATAGCTGCATAGATATCTAAAGCTAGGAAGGGCCATTCTGATCAAGTAGTCAAACTTTATGCATATCTCTAAGCACAAAATTTCACCTGATAATCCCTAAAGCAGAGGGAATTATTTTTCCTTGCTATACTAGCAAACACTATTAGGCCTAAGAACCTCTGGTAGAATTTGCACATATCTTCATGAAAGACTTTGCATCTCAATTTAAAGACGATTTAAAGATGAGACCTGGTTCCCTGGTGCCAGCCCCTGGCGCTGCTGCAGGCGAGCAGGCAGCGGCGCGGTGCGCACGGCAGGATAATTAGCAGAAAACGCGACGGTGCTTCCCCTTATGCACCACCTCTTTGAACGGAGGAGCCTCTTCTGGAAGCTCGGGACCGGGCAGAAATACGCCCTCTTTTCTTTATCTCTCTTGCCTGCTTCCTTTCTCTAAAATGTAATTGATATGAAAATGCAATTTTTCTTTGTTCGCTGCACTTGAAATGCCCGTCGTGTCATAGCCCTGTCGCCACTCCACGCACTTCACGAAAATGCCTCCATCATCCCTCCTGTACGGCTTCCCACG
>NW_010566494.1:0-8028 GCF_000687285.1 Phaethon lepturus
TGCTGCTGCCAGATATAGGCAAGAGAGGATCGGGCAGAGTTTAGTCTCTGTATGTCAGTGCTGCTTGCAAACTGGGTTACAGGTCGTGTGATTGCATGCGAGTAGGAGGATGGCTATTTTTGCTAGTTCCAATTTAGCTTTTCGTTCAGAAACGTACCTATGAGACAGGAGCAATTCCAGAACTTAGTGGGTTATTACAGAGCTCTGCCAAGGACGCAAAGATTATCAAAGCTTCGGAACAAGATAATGTAGCTGTTGAGGAGTGGTGAGGCCACTTACTGTCACCTTGAATAGAGATGGAAAGTTTCTCTTTGCTCGTTCACTTGAGAAAGCTTGACACTGAATGCTTGCTGCAGGTATGGTCTTTCTAGTCTGTGCTGTTACTGTTCACCTGGGAGGCTGTCTGCATTAGGTGGGGTAAAAGAAAAGAGCGGACGTGATCAAAACACTGAAGGAATTATTTTCCTTTGATCACTTTACTTCCCACCTCTTAGTGATCGGGAGTTCAAGAAACCTATTTGTGTGCAGAAGCACCTGGTAGCCAGCCTGATAACAAAATGCTGGGTTTACCTCTTGGCTTGGGGTCAGAAGCAGGTGAGGTCAGCAGGCTCGAGTTATCGTTGGAGGACTTGGGGATCAAGCTCACAAATCCAGGGAAAGCAGCCTGCCAGCTCTGGGACTCTGCTCTGCCTCTTCCTACTTGAGGCTGTGCAAGTTCATCTCAAATAATCATGCAGTTGAAGTGGCTTGGTATCTCTTTACTCCACAGGAACTGAGGTAGTTCTAGAATCAGAAATGGCAGGAACATGACCAAGATGCACAGAAGCTGGCATGGGAAGAGTTTGGAGCCTCTGAGAGACCTTCAGATACCTACTCATGAGAAGCAGGCCTGTTACTGGCCTGGGCTTTGTTGAACATAATGACTTTCTGCTAGCTTTTAGTGGATGGAGCAGTTCTGGGTTGATAATCACTCTGCATGTGACTGGGAGTGCTCGTGATCTAATTTTTCCAGATTTAGGGAAGCCCGTGTGAGAGCTCATTGCTCTGTGGGAGGAGATGTTGCCTTTGCAGCTCAGGTGAGGTCTAGGATTGTGTGAGCAGTTTGATCTGATTTGGTGCAAGATTAGGATGACAGTTTAAACTGGTTTTCATGGCATTTAACGAGTTTCAAGTATACGACCAGTACACAGGCTGGGAGATTTCTATGGCTACAAAGCTGTGTGACAGTTGACCTTACTATTCTGCAGTGTGACACATTTATTTGAAAAATGAAGGCAGAGCAGTTGCTGCTTTGCATCCAGAGTGGCGTGAGGTCAGGCATCGAACGCTTTGCATCTTGCTGACCTGGGAACAAGGGAAACAAGTGGCCATAGGAGCCTGAAGCCTCAGAAGACAGTGGGAGAGGTGCTGTCATCTCTGTGAGATGGCTGTGACCCTTGCTGCTAGAATTTGGCTCTTGATGCTGCCCGTTTGCCTAAAAGGCCGTGTTTGCAGTTGTATCTCAGATGTTCTTGTTCCTCTCCCAGCCTTGCAGCCACCTTTCCCAGCCTCTTGCCTTTCCTTTCCCTGCTCCTGCCAGGTGCCCGCACTGTTCCTATACGCAGGGGAGCGCCTTGCCTCGCTATGTTTTACGTATGTGTGTGTGTCTCTCGGCTGTCGGCGATGCTTGTTATCCTTTGCATGAGATGGGACCGGGGTAAATATATCCCTGCATGTGCTGCTTTGACAGTCAGTCAAGTTTAGAGGGAGCAATCTCTGCTGTTGAAGAGGAAGGTGACAATTTCTAATCGTTCTCAGTGGCAGCCAGGACTTGCCCTCCTGATGTGTCCCCTGCCGCCCGGACCAGCGGCGGTGGCTGTAGCTAAAGGAAACACTACTGTAAAGCGGATGGCTCCCTGCTTTTCTAGAGGTGAGAAAATGTACTTGCTTTTTCTCTGCCATCAAAAAGGTGCCTTGGCACCTGGGTTGAGCTGCTGGATGCTTGCGGCGGTTTCTGTAAGGATGGGATCGTTCTGTCCTTGTAGGGGCGGTTGGAGACCTGAAAACAGCTGTGCTGAACAACGTGAGCTGAGGGAAAAGCTGAGGGTAAATAGCCTGCGCTTATGGGAACAGTTCCCCAGCTGACCCACCCGCTCCCGCTGCGTGCTGCAGAGGCATTGCCGCTCAGGGCAACGCGCGCGCACGGCGGGGCTTCTGCAATTGCTCTCCTTTTTGGAGGGGGGGAAAAAAGTCAACTATGTTCCTATGTGGGCCCGACTGCCGTGGCAAACAACAGACCTTTAGCCTGAGCAGGGACGGCTGTAGCAGATCGTCCCGTCTCCAACCCGCTGCCGGACCGTGCAGTGGGGGAGGCAGGAGCCTGGGCAGTGCTCCTAAAGGCTGTCTGTGCCCGCCTTGACGTTGCTGGCTTACACCCTGAGGGACATAGATTTTTTTTCATATTGAGATTTTGAAATAGTGTCTTGTCTTCTCCTTGTCCTGCATCTTTCTATTTGTGCACAGAAATGGCGCAAAACTTCAGGAAAATACCCACCACCGTGGGCCTTAGACCAGAGATTGTTGGTCTTTTCTACATGCCCGCTGGTTCCCCTTGTGTGGCTGTTCCCACACCGCTGTGATGCCTCTTGACAGCAGACAGTCCAAGCTCGTAAACCTCTCTGCACCCTCCCGACCCCATCCAGAGCTGCTGGGGGACCTGCCGTTCCTGCGCGGGCGCAGCCAGGCTGGCACTGTAGGGAGCTAGACCTGGCCACGTGCTGTACCTTCTCCCCAGGGCCCGTGTTTTCAACACACACTCTCCGAAGGGTTATAAACGCAGCTGTCATCACAATGTGGTCCCAAGCCTCGCAAGGCATGACAAGGTGTGTTACCCTAGTGCAAGCCTCGCAGATTTTAGGCGATTGTTGGAAATGCCCTTGAGAAGCAATTCTCTTCCCCCTGGCTATTTTCAGTAACTCCTCCTCATGTCTTTCTGCTGTAGGTTGTTGCTGACTTAAATGTCACTTCCTTGGTTTTCAGGGTCCTAACATAATGGTGATGAGTTTCCTTATTCTTTGATGTGCTAATGAAGAAGGTAAAAATAAAAATCAAGCTTCATATCAATGTTCAACCCCAAAATTACCAGCAAGATGATTCTGATGCTGACTTTTGTGCAGATGCTCTGGCTGTACAAAGTCTTTGTCTTGCCATGGCCTGGGAAGGCAGTGTAGGAGTTTTGCTTTCTATACCCACTGATTGCTCCTCTTTTCACCTTGGGCAGTAATAGATTTTTCAAGCTTACACTCCCTTTCTGCCTGCAGGAGGTCATCTCTCGTATCTTCATTCTGCTGTGGCATTTGTCATTCAAGTCAGGGACACTGGGATGCAGTGTAACAATTTACTTGCACATTAATAGCGATCAATGACATTAAAAGAAAAGAAAAAGCCTGCCTACTTTGTGCCTGTGTGCTGTATAAAAGGATGTGTATTAAAGTGCAAAAGGCTGGTGATCTGGATCTGGGAACACAAGGAGGTGCTCATGAGCTGTGCGAGATGCTCCCTCTTTCTGTGGATGTACATCCACACTGAAACCCAAGCAGCCCCCTTGGTTCAAAAACCAAACCAAACCAACTTCCTAGCCCCCCAATCCTGTGTGAACCTGCTGAAGGTACCATTTTCATGCCAAGTCCCAACCTTGGTGTCTTTGCAGCTTGGCCGTGAGGGATGCCGCTCTCTCAGTTGCCAGATGTTGTACACATCAGTGAGGGTAAGAGAGGCTTTGGGAGGGGCGTTGCAGTGGGTATCCCATTACTCTAACCCCAACCAAGAACCAAAGCACCTAGTCCCACCTCCCTCCATGCAGTAAGCATGGGAGATGCCAGCGCGGTCACTTACTTTTATGTTGTTGGCTGCAACGGTACCCTGAGCCCTGCAAAACCAAATAACTGGAACAAATTGCGCAGCGGGGCTTAGCTGTCAGGCAGCTCCACGCTTCTCCGGTTTGGCACGAAAGCCCAGAAAACCACGAGCCTGCAAGAGTGGCTGCAGCGGCTGGGAGCAGCTACCTGGGGTAACTCGGGTAGCGCCGACTCCATGGTGTTGCCTCTTTCTGTCCAATTCGGGAGCACCCCGCTCGCCGTGGGAGCCTTGGTCCCCAGCACAGGTTCTCCATTTTTTTGCAAGGGCTCTTGAAGATGCTCTTTCAGTGGCCCTTTGGCCACTGACATTTTGTTGTAGTTATTACCTTTAATTTAAGTGAAGTAATCTGAGACCAAAAACACCTGTTTGAGGTTTCCCCAGAAAACGAGTAGCACGGGCTACGCAGGCGGCTGGACTACGGCACGACGAAACGCTTGCATGGCTGGGCAGCTTGCTTAAGACGTTCAGTTTTCTGAGGGGGAAGCGTGGCCTCCCCGAAACGCTGCCGATGCTGAAGGCGCTGGGCGCAGGGTGCTCTGCAGCTCCCGCAGGACCCCAGCTTGGGGCTGCCTGCCCCGGTACAGCGAAGCCGGCTCGAGCAAAGCTAAACTGGTCCAGCAGACCAGAGCCTTATTCCGAGACTTCTGACACACATTTTCACTTATAGCTGTATTTTAATGGCTTCTTTCCGCCCCCCCCATCCCTCAGAAGGAAATCAATTTGCAAAAGGGAAATCTCACAGAAGCCCCTCTTTCTGTGCTGCACGGGCTGGATTTCAAGCACAATAGATTGTGGTGCAACACCGGTCACGAGAAAACCGCAGTGCTGTACATCTTTCTGCTGTAGAGAGATGCAGTATTAGCTCTCTGTAATCTTTGTTGTAAGAGATGTGCTCATCCGGTGTAAATCGGCGGAGCTACGTGAAGTAAATGCCTTTTTTTTTCCTGAGATTAGAGTGGCTGTTGATTTGGCCCATGGATCCGTGCTGATGCTATTGTGCTCTTAGTAGTTCCCGGTGGTTTAATTTCTCTCTCTGGAGTGTAGTTTGTCTGTAGATAAAAGTGTAATTTTCTTACAGGAAAATTGCGGAAGCTGATGAACATCGTAGCCATTAGCATTGCCAAGTTTAGTTTCCTTGATTTTTAAGGGATTCCAGCCACGCTGAGAGAACTGGCTTCGCTCAGTGACTAGATGCTCGTTTATTCTGTGCACCTGCAAGAAAATAAAATTACCCAAGTCTTCACTGCACCTCCCGTGCATCCTGAGGAATGCACTTAGCATCTTTCTTTTCCTGTTTCCCGTGTCAAAAGAAATCAGGTAAGGCATCAGGCTGCTTGAAGATGTTTTATGTGAACAAGAGGGTTTTTGGGGGAGCGCGGTAATCTGACATTTGCAGATAATGCCTAGAAACTTGCTCTTTGGCCCTTCCAGCAGGACAAGGTGGCATGGGAGGGGTGCCTGGTACAAACCCCAGAGCTGCTGCACCCGCCCCGGGAGCTGCGGGCACGGCACCTGGCCAGTCTCCCTCCAGGGAAGGTTTTGGCCACCGATACATGGCGTGGTGGCCACCGGGCTGCCTGCATCTGGCCTGCTGGCAGGGAGGGTGAGCTGCAGTAGCGGCGGTGCACACCCAGTGCATCACAGGGATGGAGCAAGCCCACCCACCCGTTAAACCGAAGGGAACCAGGAGTAACTGGTGCAGCTGCTGCCTAGGGCCTCTTGCTTTTATTCTTTAAATTCAGAGCTTGAAGGCGGTGTGTAGTGCTGTCCTTGGAGGCAGCCTGCCGTCGGCTTGGCACAGAGCTGATCTTCAACCCAACGGAGATTTGGGCATGTCTTTTGCTTCAGGTGTGATGGGGGGGGCTGTAGGTATGGGAGAAACAACATGTCCACACCAGGGTGGCTCTGGAGCTTCAGCCTGTACCACGTGTGCAAGCAAAGTGGGGTGCTCCGGGGTGTGTGTGGAAGTAGCTTAATTTCAGCCTTCAAAGTCATCATCCCACAACGCTGAGCTGCTGTGAACACACAGGAGTTACTCCTAGCTCCTGGCTTTGGTTTGGAGGTCCCTTAATGGGAACTGCTATTTGCGTTTGCCTCGTTCTTGCTCAGTCCGTCAGACTTCTTGCTTAATGGAGAAGAAGAAAGAAGGAAAGCAGTAATTAAATGAACATATGACACATGCACAGCCATGGGCCTCCTGACTTCTTCAAGAAATCCTCATTGTAATATACTGTAAATGCAGCAATATGACCAAACGGGGCGGAGAGCAGGAGGGAGCTCCCGGTGCGGCACTCACAAACAGACGCGCGTGGAGAGCAGCTCCTGACGGAGGCAATGCTGGCACAGAGAACCTGAACGCATCTATCTTAATTAGATTACATATCGATCTCCTATTGCAATATAACAAATTCCACTGCTTCAGGGCTGCAAGCCAGAAGCGAACATCGCAGCAGCGGCTCTGACGAACGTAGGGGTGGTCCATTGCCCGTCCCTTGCTGCTCTTCCCAGAGTCAGAGGAGGTGGCACGTTGTAGCAGTCACATAACTGCATGCCTGGTTATGTGTAAATGAATATCCCCTTGTGTCCTAGGGCTGTGGTGTTTGATCTAGGCATGTCATGCAAGTGGAACAGACCAGCTACGCATGCTGCACGATGCAAAGAAACCCCCTTCTTCTGCATTTGTTTCTCCAGGTTTGTAGGAGCTGGTTTTCACCCATCTACTACCTGTGATGGGCTGCATTGCTGGTGAGGAACCATGGGCATGGTTTTCTTCTGCCCAGGCTCTGCTCCCCGCTCTGCACCCCGGAGACCCTGCTGCAGCGGAGCTCACCAGCCGAGAGGTTCACGCCTGCTGGCCGTGTTTTCTGCTGACCAGTTTTCCAAGCCTTCCAGCTCGGCTTCGTCTGCTGGCGCGGGGTTGCTGTGCCAGGGCTGAGCTGCCTGGAGGAAAGCGAGGTCTTAGCTGCCCGTCCAGCTCGGGTCCCTAGGTTCAGTGCAGCCGGGGCCCAAGCCTGGGAAGGCACCTCCTCACACCCCTTCAAACCAGCCTTGGGTACCCTCCGAACATCCCTCTCCCTACCGCCAAAACAAGGATAACGGCGATCCCAGTTTCCAACTGCTCAGCCGCTGATCAGGGCCTTGCAGCACTGCAAAAAACAGAGAAATAGTGCCAAAAATAGCTTTTGTCCTCTGCACAGCTCTTCACCCGCGTGACGTTGGGTTGGCCGACAGCAGACAGCTGGGGCTCACTCTGCTGAAACGGGGTAAGTAGGAATCAGCTGCTTGCGGCTCCGCAGACTGAAACACACTTGCTAGCGCAGGAGACCGCTGCTGATCTTTTAAAGGAGCTGTGAAAACTATTTACTGGTCTTCAGGGCTTCGTGTGCTTCTGCGTGATGTTCAGCTTGTCAGTTGGGTTGGCTCTATCTGCGGTTCGTTATCCCCCAGCTCTCCTAAAAGAAAGTGATCTCCTGTTACGAGGTCTGCCTAAGTATGATCTTCACCCAAATGGGGAAATTTAGTCTAGAAAATGGGTTCAAACACATCTGGTCTATAGGTGCCCATTAATGCATTTGACAGGGCGCTAAAAGAAACCTCCGTAACCATCAGTCAGAGTGGTTTTGGAAAACCTTCTCATGGCTGTAGGGGTCAAGTGCCTTGCCTAGCTGTAAGGTGGTACCTGGTACCTTTGGTTGCTGAAGCAAGGGATGCTCTTCTCTGCTTCCCCTGCAGTTAAGTGTACTCCCAAACGCAGCGTGCTGCTTTGCCATGCATCAAGTATGTGTGCAAACGGGCAACCTAAATTCCTCCTCTTTTAGCACTGTGGAATCGGGTAGAGAAACAGGGAGGAGAGGATGAGTTCATCCGAGGGGAGCATGTGCTTAAACTGCAATGGTACAAATGGAGAACCACGGTGTTTTCACTTCATATACCACAGTCTGTTCAACTTTGCTGTTAGTGACAAAACTTGCATCGATTTGAGTGGAGCAGGACGAGGTCACCGCGTGCCTGTCCGATGTTTTAATTCTCACTTCCTCGTGTCCTGAAACCATGAGCCCTGGAGCCTTTGAGGCTGAGTGGGTGCAAAACCCGAAGGCTGAGGCTCGGGGCTGCAGCGTCCCTGACCAGCCT
>NW_010566494.1:8057-8437 GCF_000687285.1 Phaethon lepturus
CCCCCCCGCCCTCTCGCCGTGGGGACCCGGCAGCCGGTCGGTGCCGAGACCACCACTGAGAGCTTCTCAATTAGACATCAGTCTTTAATTAGGCACCAGGGGAGCTGCTGTGTACCAGACCCCCTTTCTATCCGCTGCGCTCTCATCTCCCCGTTTCTCCCTGACTTTCTCGCCTGCCTTCTCCATCTCATCGTTACCTTTCTCTCCTTATCTTCCCTTCCCCTGTGTGGTGACAGCGTAGGTGCCGGTCAGGAACGGAGGCTGGTGGTGAGGGGAAGAATGTGCCGCAGCTGAGGGGGGGTGAATCCCCCGTGGGGAGGTGCGAGAGGGACAGGGTGTGATTTTTTGGATGCCCGTCACAACAACAACAACAACAACAA
>NW_010566494.1:8456-12626 GCF_000687285.1 Phaethon lepturus
AAAAAAAAAAAAAAAAGAAAAAAAGAAAAAAAAAAAAAAAGAAAAAAAGAAAAAAAAGAGGCTGTTTGCACTTGGAAATAATCCAATTCCTGCTTTTAAAAAAAGTCTACACTAGGAAAGTCTTTCAATTCCAGCTAACGAGGAAAGTGGCTGCAAAAGATCGATGGTCCTGAATGTGTGCAGGCAAAACAGCTTCGGGACTCGGATGCCAGAAGCTTGATACAATCATGTTGTGTGGTGTCTGCCGAAAAATTCACCTTTCTAGAAATGTAATCAGGGAAATTTTAGGCTTGAGATATGTTTGGAATAGGTGACCTGAAGGTTGCGTTGATACGCAGAGGTTAGCCTGTTCCCCAGATACCTTCATGTTCCTTCAGTGGGATGGCCAGAAAGGAAAGCAGGCAGGAAACCTTTGGTATTTTAGGAGACTTGTGTGGCCTGTTAAAATCACTTATAATCACTTGGTAATATGCAATAGTAATATAACAATGGCAGTATGTTGGGTGCTTATGTAAGCTTAGTGTAAATGCCTCCTTATATTTAGCTTATTTTGACACTCTTGACCAAGAGTTAGGAAAAAATTGGATTTTTTTAATATATATGTAAATTAATCTGTAGATAAAAATGAATTAAATTCATGTTTCTAGGGACAGCTTTCTGAAAATAACCTTTTTTCCCCATGGTTCTGCGCCCTCCTGCCAGGCCACGTGTAACAACGTACATGGGAGCCGACAAGCGGTGATGAATTAGGATGGGCCCCTATAGCAGAGCGCGAGCTTGGCTGGGGCAGACCTGTCTCTACGCGTAGCAGTTTCAGAGAGACTGGCCAGAAACCAGCCTCGCAGAACTAACGCGTCGCAGCTTCAGGGTACCCCGAAAGTCAGCAGTCCCCATTTTAAAATGAAGTGAGCAGCCAAAAATGATTGCTGGAAAAACTATGTTCGTCTTTATCCAAAATAGTAGAAAAGTATATGAATATGAACAGGTATCCTTGATTTTGGAATGCTGTGGATGGTCCTGAAAGGAGACAGGTTTTTTGCTTCCCCCAGAAGCAGGACCAGTCACGGCTGTGGGTGACAGAACCTTTAAATAAAATCACTCGGGTGCCACACTCGCCCTCCTACTCAGCCCCTCTCTGGGGAGAGCAGCGGCTTACCTGGGTTATTTTAACCCATATTTTTAGTAGCTTTCAGCAATACGCACTCTCCAGATAGAAGCGCCCACCGATATTATATTAGGACGTGAGTGACTGGATTTGTTGAGCAGCAGGGGAAGAACATCCCCGTGGGGACCTGTCACCTCGCTCCCCCTGGGGCAGCTCGGCGGACCATGCCGTTTAACCGCAGCAGAGAGAACCTTTGTGGCTTGAACTAAACGCCACACCACTCCCAAGGGGAATACTGCCTACTCAGAGTCCCTCCTCACGTCCTCAGCATCCGCCTTGCAGGCGCTTTAATAATGTTCACAACAGATTTCCTACACAAGAAAGCGGTGAACCGGGCAGGGACAAGCTCTCTGAAGGATGATGCCGACGGGTAGCTCCCGGACTCCCAGAGCTGCAGGCGTGGCGTATCAAACATTAATGGGGTACTAGAAAGGTACTGGAGGGTATAGGGCTGATGCTAATAATGCTCGGCTGCAGTTTCTGGAGTTTTAAAAGACTTTAGAGCAAAGATAACTGACAACGCTGAATGATGCAGTGGACGCATCCTCTCCTGACTATGTGGGGTCCCGCTGGTGCTGCCTTTGGGGCGTATCGAAATCGGCCCTGACGCCGGGAACCCTTCCTCCCTGCCCTGGGCGTCTGTGGGTACCAGGAGTGGCTTGGAATGATTTGCTTTGTGGAGGTTGTTTCCCTCCTGGGAGGTCGTGGAGACCCTCTGTGTCATGGCACCAGACTTTGGGGGGTGTGGGGACGGTGCCTGCTGCGGAGCTGAAGGGCTGACAGGCAAAGAGCTTCTGCGAGCGTCACCCTGAACACCAGGGTCCTGCCAACACCACCAGCCCTCCTTGCCTCTTGTCGGCCAAAGACAATTTCTTTAAAACCCTTTAATCCAATTATGTTCTTTAAAAAAAAAAAAGGCTCCTGAGTCTCCTCTGCTGGAGTTCTTAGGTATTTATTTGCTTGAAGGGCATCCAGGAGCGCTTCTCTGGGCACCAGTGGCCAAACCACCTTCTGCTTTGCAAATGGGATGGGTGCCCGGGGTGCTACGATGGAGCTGAGCGGTGCCGCGGCTGGTCTGCAGCGTGCTCGGGCTTCTCGTCTCCCAGAGCCGTGCTCGGGGCCCTGCGGCGCCGCGGCTGACGCGGGTGCTCAGGAGCCAGCTGGCGAGGGGGTCCTGGGCATCGTGGTGGCAGCTGTTGCCCTGCTCAGGCACTCCTGTCCCCTTCTGCTGCGTCTGTGCGGGAGCAGCCCTGGGAGAAGGGGCTGCCAAGAGGGACCCCAGAGAGCTCCCAAATCCCCCCAGAGGCAAACAGGTGTCCCCGCATTTGGCTTAAGGCTGTCTAAATATCGGGAGCTGCGCTGGTGCGCGTGCGTGATGCCCAGGGATGCTTTGGGCGTCTGCCCCCCGCGCCGTGCGATGCGCAGCGAGCGTGTGCCACCCCACGTCTGCGTCGAGCCGTGTTTTCTTCTGTGGAGGTTCATGGGGTGCGTATGGGCCCTCTCTGACAGCATTCGCTGGCTGCACCGGTCTTCAGCATCTCTGTGGAAAAGCAAGCAAAAGCACCCATGAGATGAGGCAGAATTTTGCACCGGTGATTTTTCCACTTGCTTTGGAAAATAAACTGATGTGCTCTAGCAGGGAAGTGCTTATGATGTTTCCGGGGACTTCCAGCGGTGTCTGTCTGTGGCCCCAGATTTCTCTGTCGTCTCTTCTCTTTTGTAGGTGAAACCAGCCAAAACAGAGCGAACAATCCCTCACCGTTTTTCACGTGCACTTTTGAAGTAATATTTTTACAGCAAACCCGCGTAGATCAAAACGCATTCAGGTTGGGAGGTGATACCACAAAAAACTTCTAAAAAGTCAGCTCATCAACTTTTCAATGCTTTAAGTACAAAGCAAAAATAAAGTAATTCTTAGGATAGCTTTTAAAATTGCTGAGAGATGCAGCTGTCTTTTCACTGCCAGTTTCAAAACCTAGAGCTACGGGTTTTTTAGAATACTTTGATAAATGGATGTTTTGTTAAATTCCCATTGAGCTGAGCTGCTTTCTGACTCCTGTTTCCTAATTCTGACACCTGTATAATGGGAGGACTCGTCCCCGTCAGCTTTATACAGGGCAACATCTGCTTTCAGCTCTTCCATTTGCCTTTAATAATACTCTCAACCTTTCAGTGCTGTGGCCTGATGTCTGCTTTTACCAGCTTCGTGTGCACAAGGAAGCCGGTTTGGCAAAAAATTTGGAAAACGCCGAATACTCTCCATTTCTTTTGTAGCCAAAGTGCTCAAGATTTGTAGGGTTGGGACTCCCATCCTCATCATCTTCAGGAGAAACTACATAGAAAAATGTGCTGCCTGTGACAATGGTCTGGGGCTCAAGGATCTGCTGTTAATTCCTGCGCAGATCTCCCGTGTTATGATGGACAAGTCCTTGACTGTCCGGTGTCTGAGTTTCTCCATATAGAATTGTAGAATCCTTTAGGTTGGAAAAGACCCTTAAGATCATCGAGTAACCTATATGAAATGAGGATGCCAAAAGCTTCATTCAGAGGCTTGAAGATAAGCTTATGGCTGGTCATGAGATGCTTGGAAGTCACAGGCAGTAGAAGTACCAGCGACAGAAGGGAGCAAGGGTGGAGTACCTAATTTATCCACGGGCTCCTTGTTGTTGATAATGCTCTGAGGAGTTAGAAAAAAGGTGATTGCACTTCAGATGGAAGCATTCACTAAAAAATTATTCTTGATGGTTCACTTTTTTCTCTAAAGGGTTGTGGATATAGCGTGTAACTGCCTATAACCCATTTTTAATACAATGTGATTTCTGCTTGAATGATCTTACAGATCTCAAGGATATGTTAACATCTACCATCGTCTGTTAGATCTACATAGGAATATATTATTAATAATTAATTAAGAATTAATAACAGATAATAAATTAATGATAATTAACTTATAATAATTATTAATATAATATTAAACCAACCTGATCTCCTTCTATGACCAGGTG
>NW_010566495.1:0-21875 GCF_000687285.1 Phaethon lepturus
CACTTGGCCTTGTTGAACCTCATACAGTTGCTTTTAGCCCATCGATCCAGCCTTACAGTCAAAGTTTAATACTGCAGACATCCCTTTACTTCAAGAACAACAGTGTTGTCAAGAAAGCAACCCGAGGCTTTCTGTTTAAAAAGAAAAGGCCAGCCTGGGGGTTGTTTGGTTGTTTGTTTTTGTGAATGAGAACATTTTTTAGTCTTGAAATTACTCCTTTTTTGGAAAGGAAACTGTTAAATCCTGAGTATGTTCATTAGAAGCTCTTGGAGAACAAAATGCAGAGCTAAATGAAGTGTGAATACCATCCAAAAATTGCACTGAGGATGTACTCAGAGCCATAGATTTGAAACAGGCTTTGCTGGTTTGGGTGCAAGCCTTGTTTAGGGGTTTCTCTGAGTTTTTTTTTAAGTAGAATTACATTAAGGTATGTAGTAGAGTAATGAAGCAAGGCATTTTAATAAATAGCTTGCTGTATGGCTATTGATCATCATGGCCATTAAAAATTTTATATAGACAATCATTTTAGGGTGCACAAATCACCAAAAATGCATGATCCATCACTGCAAAATGAAGAGGGTATTTTTTGAGTTCATTCATATGATCATGTACTTTGCAGTAATAATAATAATATTTAACATGTCTGGGTCATTCCATTACAGGCATTATGGACTTCAAATTGTGGCTCTAAGGCACGGGCTCGGCTAAGAGAAAAAGTAACGGTCCAATGTTCCTGCAGGAACTCATAAGGGTGATGCGCCTAAAGGCATCACCAAGGACAGAAGCATAAACCCACAAACAAAGGATTTTGCAAACTGCAGTGTGTACTCCCCTGGCTACACTGTGCTCTGCCATTGTTGTATCCAGTGCACAAAGGAAGGAGGTTTCTAGCAAGGGCAGCATCATAAAGGACCCTGGTCCTAGTTCAGTGCGGCTCGGAGACTCAGGTACTCATTTATTGCAGCTGAAGGGAAGAGGAAGTGCAGACATCTTGAAAAGGTGCAGGGAGAGCTAGGACAAAGCTTGATTTTTTTTTTCCTTAGGGTCTGAATTAAGAGTGTAAATGATTTCAAGATTTTAAAACATATTGTTTTTTTAATTTAAAATGAACTGAAAATCTGGGAGAAATCTCTGTTGGATCAGCTGTTTGATTTTTGCTAAATAAAAGTGTTTTGTTTAAATTACAGTCAAAACCCAATTGTGTTCTTTCAAATATATTTGGGTGAGGAAAATATTTTTAGCTGCAAGAGAAAATTTGTATTCTGAAAGTGTTGAACCAGGCCTAAGAATTAAGGGGCAATGTCACTGTTACAGAGGCAAGGGCTCTGCCTGTGCCCTCACAGTTGAGAAATGTATAGGAAAATCTTCCCGCGCCCTATAGTCATTGTTACTTAATCTGGTCTTGACTAAGGAACTAATTGCTAATTAATACTCTGCAGCTATCAAAACACACCCAGGGTCCCATGAACAGTTCCTTCTAATAATGAAACATTAACTGAAGTGAGATGTTTAATCTACTGTAAATTAGATCAATGTTAATGCTAATATGGACTCAAAAACTGGATTTGAACTCTCCTGTTCCGGAAGTATGTTCTGTTTCATATGTGTCTGTTTAGGGAAGTGATTGTCCCCCTGTACTCGGCACTGGCAAGGCCACACCTCGAATCCTGTGTTCATTTTTGGGCCCCTCACCACAAGAAGGACATTGAGGTGTTGGACCGTGTCCAAAGAAGGGCAACGAAGTTGTGAAGAGTCTAGAGAACACGTCTTATCGCTCTCTACAACTACCTGAAAGGAGGTTGTAGTGAGGTGGGTGTCGGTCTCTTTTCCCAAGTAACAAGCAATAGGACAAGAGGAAATGGCCTCAAGTTGCTCCAGGGGAGGTTTAGGTTGGATATTAGGAAAAATTTCTTCATCAAAATGATTGTCAAGCATTGGAACAGGCTGCTCAGGGAATTGGTTGAGTCACCATCCTTGGAGATATTTAAAAGATGTGTAGATGTGGTGCTTAGGGACATGGTTTAGTGGTGGTCTTGGCAGTATTAGGCTAAGAGTTGGACTTGATGATTTTAAAGGTCTTTTCCAACCTAAACAATTCTATGATCCTATGATTCTATTTGCAAGCTCTTCATGGCTCACGTACTATGTTTGCTCCAATTCATAATAATTAACAGTAGGGTTCTCTGCACATGGACCTGAAAGTAATTTTCTATGCAGAATCTTCTATTTTGGGGCAGATTCTGTGCCTGTGCTTGGGATGCCAGAAAGATCAAGCCACACCCAAAACAATAAATACATAAATAAATAAACCCCTTAATTTTAACTCTCAGCAATGCAAGGGCCCAGTGTTCAGATTCCTCTGTGCTTTACACAGCGGATAAAGAGAGATTGTGTTTAAGAAAGGGCTCTACAAAAAGCTGTTTCTTGAGATGAGCCTTCACAAACATTCTGTAGGACATGCTGAGAAGGATGTGTATTAAAGCATTCTTCCTAGAGCTGAGGTTCTACATTCTGGGCTGAGACCTGGGAAACCTGGCTACAGTTATCTCTTCTCCATGTGGAGATTACACTGGGACCCAGCTGCCTAATTCAGGTCTCAAATTAGGACTTGATTGCCTGAACATAGACATCTAGTGACACTTTAGGAATATGAGAGTATCTTAAAGCCATAGCTGCCACTCCAGAATGACGCAGGGCTCCCACAATTCCTTCATTGCATCTGTGATACCTGAAGATTCCTGGAATGGCAAGGGGTGTCTCAAAAAGCAGTGAGCACCTACACCTTGGCAACTAAATCCCATCCTCTTGTCCTCAGTTCATTTGCCCAAACACAGACACATAGTGCTATCTACCTGGTCTCCTGCCACTGCTGCTGCTGCTCCAAAAAGATGGAGTTCTCTCCCAGATCCTGCATCACATCTGCTACGCCCATATAGATGTCAGGCATATCCTAGATCATCTCCAGTGGCAGTGGGTGCCGTTGGTTGAAAGACAGTCTGGAACCTCCCAGGTGGGATTCTACTCAAGGGTAGGACACCTAAATAAAGGTAGATGTCCGCTGGAAGCATCTAAGCTCACTTTGTAGTCACTGGAGAGATACTTAATATAACTAGCAAACTGATAGCAATGCATCCTATAGGAGGTAGGTAGTAGCTGGTCATCTAAATTGCTCTTCAGGCTACTCTGGCTGCACTGACCTTCTGTTGACATCAATCATCGGAGTTTAGACTCTTCAAGCACAAGTAGACACCTTGGTGTAGACACTTAGATTTCTTAAGATGAACGTAAATCCTCTGCTGATAGCTGAAAGCTCTAACCGTTAGGCCATAGGCTGCTCTGATTATCAGGGTAAAACAGTGTTGGGGTAACAGGTTTTAATCCCCACTTTAGAAGCTGGCACATTTTACAGAAGATAAATAAGAAATCATTGTACAATTGAGAGATAAGTAAATTTGTACTCAAGCTCAAAGCGCAGTTCAGGAAGCTCTTCGGGTAAATAAGGATGTTATAATCCTGCCTAAAAGGCAAAAATATTGTCAGGGTTCCTTACTTTCAGGAAATGTAGATCTGTCTGCCACAGTTAAACATAATGGTCAAACAAGAAAATCAGAACAGAGCGCTCAGAAACACTAAAATCAGGCAAGCAATGCAAAATGTGTTAAGTACTCACTTCTACAAATAATCAGGACCTGTTAATAGCCCCTGCTGTTATTTAAATGGTGTTTTTGTCCAAAGAAGTAATCCAATTTTAATTGGGCAACTTTGTTGCTGGTGGTTTTGTTTGTTTGTTTGTTTGTTTTAAGTTAGGCTACAGATCCTTGTCAGCTGCTCTTAGGAGCAAAAGAGAAATGTTGCCTGCTTAACATCTGCTGTCAGATTGTGTTGCCTCTGCTATCAGAAATGAATGCAGAAGACCAATTCAAGTTCCTGTCAGCTGTGATGCCTTTTGGACATGTTTCAATCAAGCAGCAGGCTTTTCTTTACACTTAAAGAATCATTAGAAGAGCTAAAGTCTTAGGGAAAACACATTTTGATTGCAATTGTAAACTAATGTCTAATTCAGCTAAATTATCATGTATTAAGTAAATATTTGAACTACTTTGAAATCCATCACACATAATTGTAGCTCTATCTTAGAGTTTAAATATTTCTCCCTCCTCCAAATTTGGATCAATAGGAAGGAAAACATCTTTTAGAGTTAGTGCTACAGCAATCTGATATGTCAGTGTATACGCCCACAAATTCTCCCTAAGGGTTATCTGGTATTTTGTATATTAACTGTTGATGTTCCCACATCTCACAGTGAACTTAGTAAAAGTAAATGATGAGCCTGAACATACCTCAGATGGTTCATTTCCATCTGATATGTCAACGAAGCTTGGATTCTGCTGACCCGAAAATCTTTAAGGTGCCCCTGGCCCCCTATGTATGGCATAGGGAGTTACAATGTGACTCTGTCTGCATTCTCTTCATGTCAAACAAATGTCACAACAAACAGAAATCCCTCACAGTGATGAGTAGGGATGAATCAAGCTTGATGTTTGAGAAAGGGCTGTATGGGCTCCTGTGTGAATCACCTTTTTCCTATCCAAGAACTCATCAAGAACTGAAGTTCTCTCATTTTCCACACAGAAAGAAACAAAATGTTATGACACCTATTCTAGTAATGTAATTACAACATTTGGTGTTCTCCCAAAGCCTCTATTTCTAGAGCCAAGTGATTAACCAAGTATCTCAATTTTCAGTCTCTTTCACAGAGGCTTCCAGGAGAAAACTTGGAAATGATATAATGTTACCCTTACAGGCTCATAAACCAAAGGCAAGTAAAAGTAGTTAATAATGCTTCTTCATTTCTAAAGCTCACTATTTTAAGCCAGTCACATGCCTTCAGATGGCATGTCTCCTGATATGGAGACAGCTATATTGGTTTCAGCTCTAATGTTGATGTTAGTAACCACTTTCCACAACTACAAAGGGAACCCTCATACTGTGGGATGTTCTGGGCTAAAAATCTGTTCTGCAGCCTCATTTAAAATCAATTAATCTCTTAAATTCAAAGTAGTCAACCGGAGTTGGTGTCTGGTTGAGTAGTGTCCAGCTGACCCCATCACAACAGCGTTGCCATGTTTTTTACTAGCTTCCAAAGCTTTCCATCAGACCTACTTCAGATCTACTACCTCCAGGAGACTGGATGTGTCAGACTTAGTCTACATGGCTTACCAGGAAAGAATGAAAGAAAAGGAGTTGTATAGACTGGAAAGGAGGGTGATTAGCCTCAGAATAGTGTTCAGATACAGAAAGGCAGCTGCAAAGAGGAAAGGAGTATTCTTTTCTCTGTGTCTAGGGGTAGAAAAGAAAAAAGATGAGCTTAAATGGTAGAGCAAAGAAGCAGCAAGAAAGAAAGGTGACCCTGGTGTAATAGATTGCCTTGGAATGCTGTGAGGCATCTTTAAGAACAGGCTACTACTCTAATAACTCACAAGAGTCAAATAGATGTCAGTGATGTGGGGCTGGGGGGCTGGAATTTATGATTTCCTGAAATCCTTTCAGCCCTACTTCTCTATGATTTTATGCACAGGCAGTCTGTGAACTGCACACCTGGTGAGTGGGACATGTCCCGGGTACGTTGGACTAGCAGAGCAAGTGGTGTGGGTGCATGCGAGGGTTGTGCTGATTGAGCAACCCTCAGTAATGAGAACCCTACTCTTGCAAGACTAGACTGAGATTTCTGCAACTAGTAACAATAATACACTAAACTAAAGCAAACATATTTAGACGTTGAGCTGAACTTTGATGGTCTGCATTGTTGTTCACAGAGAGAAAACCAGTAAAAAGCTACCTATGTGTCATGTACCACAACACCCTATTTTTACGTACGTGACACACAGGATGAAATTTATGTTCTTGCATTAGGGTCCCACAGTTCCTACCAAGTTTTTATACATAAACTGGTACATCACAAATGAATTGACCTCCCAAACTGCCTGTTAGAGGCAATGCTAGGTGAAAGTAAGCGACAAAAATAAAAAGGAAAAAGAGAAAGAGAGATATTTAAACTCTTTTAAACTCCAGACCTTCCTGAGCACTGAAGCACCTCAAGATCTCAGACACAAGCTGCTCTTCCCTTCCCTGTGGGAAGCAGGGTGGGGTAGAGGAGGGCAGTGTGCCATCCTCGTACTTGACAGTGTAGTTTAGTGGGGAGAGCATACGGATGCTGTCAGGAGTGTGTTTCAGGAGCAGGCGGGTGCTGACAGGGCGTGAGGGTCCCCGATGGGCAGCAGCGGGCCCTGCGTGCTCTGGGTGCTGCTCTGCCCCATTCCTCCGCCAGCTCCCGGCTGCTCCGAGCAGGGACCGTGCTGGGCATGGAGCTGCACGGCTCGCGCAGGGCCACGCCGGCTGAACAGAGGGGTCTGCAACTTCAGCAGCCTCAGGCTGACAGTCCTTGTTTAGCTGGGTCACATTTCTTTATTTAAGCTCATCATCTTCACTTAGATCTTAAAAATGATGAATCTAAATCTACATCACTGTCCCACAGACATTGAGTGCTCAAATCCACAGTCTGTTCTGTTCGTTACAAAGAGCTAATGCTGACATACATGTCCTTTAATGTTTTTTTTCTTATTCTAACCATTGTCTGTCCTTAAATTGTGATGAGTAAAACAGGAGCTCTCTTTCCAGGATAATGGGGAATCATCTAGAATACCCCACAGAGAAATAAAGCATTTCTCTGCTAATTTTGCGAAGAAGAAGGACAAAGCAGCAAAAGGAAGAGGACTTCTTTTTCTGATGTGGGAGTACTTTCGTTTTCTGAGAGCCATAATCCAGCAAACCTTCCACTCGCTTCACATTTTGAAAAGATGCATTATCGTGTTCTCGGCTCGGATTACCGGCTCTGAGGTCCTGCTGCAGCGGAGTGGCGGGGTAGGTCGTAGGGAGAAGCCAAAACAAACTTCTAAGACAAACTCATTTTTACCCTTAACTATGAAGAATCACTCCTCAATAATGTTAAAAACAAAATCAGCGCCAGCGAGTGGAAAAGGACAGGATAAATACTGTACATGCTGGAGAACTTCGTCTCTCTGCTCTGCTGACTCACAGCTTAAACATTGTACAAGTCAGGTGACATTACCGCAGTGATAAATCTGATCTCTATCTACAGGAGAAGACTCCTGAGCCAATCCTTTGTTGAATACTGAGGAAATCATTGCCATATGTGAACATTTTTAGTGGTGCCTTCTGACAAAATACATATTTTCCGTTCTTTATTGAGCTGTTTATCTAGACTAGAATTATGATAAACTTCTCAAATGGTTCATTTTCCCAAGATTCATATGGAACAAATTAAAAATAAGTTTCCATGACAAAAATTACTTAGCGGTAGAGCTATGAGATCTCCCTCTCCTCCTCCCCTCAGACGAGCTTCACAGCCAGACAGATGCGAACGGCCCCATTTGTGGCTTCCCGGCACTCAGCTGCATGTGCCGGAGAGGCAGTCCTGGAGAGGATGCACAAGGCCAGGCACTGCCATTGGGAGGCTCCGAACCACCACTGCAGTGTGGTGAATCCGGCAGGATCTCGTATATTCACTTTTTCCATTCCTTTTAAGGTGGTTTACTCCTCAGTGAACAAGGGTATCTGGATCTGACTCCTAAAAAAAACACCGAAGGATGGGGAAAGGTATTTGCTTTGTATCTACACCCCTATACCATCTTAGTCAGAGTACTTGAATATAAGGAGGAGAGATAATCTAATTGAATTCTAAGAAAATTTTTGGCTAAATAACACGTGCATATCAACATAAATAGCAGGTCCATTTGTGGTTCAACTTGGTGTCTATCCTTTCATCCCAGCTAGGGCTGCCTGACATTTCTTTTTGTATAACCGTGTTTTATTTGCAGCGTGGAGAGATTTTCTGAGATTTCACACTTGTCATCTCTCATGTTACCTTATTTTTTAAAGATTCCTAAGACCTTTTCAAAAAAAAAAAAGCAGAAGAAAAAAGGAAAACAACTGCTAAACATCATTTTTTAAAAATGTTGTTGCAAAGCTTTGGAACGGTGTTTTGCGGGAACCCTGTGTAGAGGAAGAACGTGGCCTTTGTTAAGGATAAACCTTATTTATTCATTTTTATTCCCTGTGAAATAGATCCACATCCTAAAAATGTACAAGGCTTTGACAAGTAGTAGTTTACACATACTTCATAAAGACTTGCCAGAGTTTAATAGCTGAAATCCCCAGGCAGTCTGTCTTCACTGAGCATGTCCAAGCTCCTTACAATCTCTGTATGTGGCTGAACTGTACATGCTTCACAGCCACAGAAAAAAGAAAGTTTAAAAAAAAGTATTTTGCAGCATAGGGCTATAGGAATGAAATCAGTTTTCCTCTGTAATGGCTGTCCCCATGTGTCCTGAGCTGGAGCAGTCCTGGACACTGGATGTGGCACCATGGAGCTGGTCCCTCTTGCATTCTCAGTCCACTCGTTGCTGAAACAGAGCATCACAGAGAAGGGAACTACCTGCCTCCTGTTGGACAAGAACAAGAGGTAGATCAAAGGCTGTCAGGAAAAAGCAGTATGTGGAAATGGGTGTATTTTTCTAAAAGAGAGCACTAGGTCTAGATGTTGTCAAGGAATAGAGACTGGGACTAAACAAGGGGAATCATAGGATCATAAAATTGTTTGGGTTGGAAGGGACATTTAAGGTCATGTAGTACAACACCATGCAATAAGCAGGGACACCTTCAACTAGATCAGGTTGCTCAAAGCCCCGTCCAGCCTGACCTGGAATGTTTCCAAGGATGGGACATCTACCACCTCTCTGGGCAACCTGGGCCAGGGTTTCACCACCCTCATGGGGAAAAAGTTGTTCCTTAGATCTAGTCGAAATCTGCCCTCTTTTAGTTTAAAATCATTACCCCTTGTCCTATTGCTACAGGCCCTGCTAAAAAGTCTGTCCCCATCTTTCTTATAGGCCCCCTTGAAGTACTGGAAGGCTGCAAGAAGGTCTCCCCAGAGCCTTCTCTTGTCCAGGCTGGACACCTCCAACCCTCTCATCCTGTCCTCACAGGATAGGTGATCTTGTCAGTATAGTCCTCTCCCTGTCTCCAATTCCTCAGCAACTAGCAGTTCAAGAAGCTTCAAGAAGCCTAGTCGTATCATGTAGGGCACAATATTTCAATGACATTCATATTTATTTTATGGAGAATTTTCTACAGCCAAGTACTTGAAGAATCAATGGTAGTATGGAGACAGAATCTCTAAATTACAAACATTTTAGGGATCTGCTTAGAAATCATAATCTTGTCACTGATACTTGAAAGATCTTTGTAGCTCATCAAATCCAGTGACTATATTTGCAGTCAGGAAGAAAATGTCTGCTGAGGTTACTTTCTATTGCTATCCAGACCTTCTGCATCCTCTGGAGTGTATCATGAATGTGGAAGAGAAGATAATGAGAATGCACAATCCTCATCAAATAATAACCCACAAGAACAAAAGAAGATTAGAGATGTATGAAAATGAACACACATCTCATCTGAACATGCCAGTTCTATGAATCCTTGTACAGCTGACATCTTTGGTGTGATGTACTCTGCAGAGAACTTTGTTTTTCTTCCTTTGCAGAGAACTTTTGTGATGGGAATCCATTGCATTATTGTCTTCCATGGCAAATGTTTGCAGCCCAGTGGAATGGATAATGAAAACATGTGACACATTTGGGGCATTTCAACCAGTGTGTGTGTATGCTTTGGATAACAAACCTACCCTATTTTGAACATTTGTAGTATCAGAACTGTTCCATGGGTTGTGCATCACATTAGCCACCAGACCAGACTGCAGATCTCCAAAGTCCTCAAGGATTAGGACTTCTGTAAAAGCACATGTCAGAAAAAGATCCAATTATATGTACAGAACCAGTACAAGCATATCAAGTACATAGAGAAGTACAAATTAATCTAGGTCTTCTGTGTATCTTTTTGTTTGGATATGACTATCTTTTTGGATAGGATTACAATAAATTAGCATTTCCAGATTTTTTACTATAGTGAATCAGAAAAGATAAGTCCAAGCGAATCACTGTGCTCTTGTTGCCCTGGGATTATAAAGCCAACTCTATGTGGTGCAGCTTGAGACATAGGTTGTACCAGAAAACAAAGTAAAACAAAAAACCCCACCCAATATCTAACAACTCTTAAAAGAACATTTCTAGGGCTGCAGATGCAAAGGATTTAAAAATAACAAAATACCAGAATTAGTGTTGTCTGTGGTTTTTCATTCACTTTCTTAGGTTAGTCTTGAACTAAATAGTCACATATGATTTGTCCCACTCTGCCAGGGGATGAATCAGGATTGTGCTGTGAAGGCATCTGTTGTCTGTTAAGTCCCCTGACTCATTTGTTGCACAAGTTGGAAGATGTGAGATGAATGAGGCGGGGGACACCAGGGAGAAAGTGGGTTGTCTGGTGGCTGAGGCAGACGAATGTCACTCAGTAGAACTGGATTTCATCCCTTCCTCTGACACAAAGATCATACGAGGAACTGTGCAAATCATTTAAACCAGTGTAGTTATTTCCAGTTGTGAACAAGTGGAAATTACACTCTGATCTTCCTATTGCCCAGATATGGATTTCAGTTCCTTCATGGATCTTCCTGTTACAGCCAAACGCTTTCTGGCCCTCCTGCTCTGTCTTTGCTCTGGGGAGCATACTAGGCAGCCGAGTCTCCTCATCCAGAAGGGACCATGTCAGGACCTTAGCAATTACCTTACAGGGTCTGTGGCACCTCCAAAGCTCAGGACAGGGCAGCAGTGTCCTAGGAGAGGTGGGGGTACAGACTGTGCACTACAACCAATGGAGCACCATCTAGTTCACCAATCTCGTGATATTTTCCTCAGTTTTGAGAACTAAATAATGTCAGATTTTTTTTCACATTAAACAGTTTGGAGCTGACCTCCTCTTCCCAGCAATTACCTTATGCCGTCCCATGTAGATACCTCATTGCTCCCACCCTGTGCCTGACCTACTAGATAGAGATAGAGGCTGATTTGGATCCAAAGTCCCATCAGCCAGTTCAGAAAGAGAGGCAAGATCATAGCACAATAAGCAAGTGAGTCTTCTCACCTGTGTAATTTTGTCCACTCTTTGGTTATGAAGGAGGCATCTACTATTATTCATCATAATTTAACTTGCCAGTTTTATGTGTGCTTAGTAGTAAACAGAGAGGGAAAGGCATTAATCTAGAAAACCATTCAGAGATGAGATCTGTATCACCCTTCATAGCAATGCTTGAGACCCAAGTGCCTGATGCAACGGTACAGCCAGTAGGCTCAGAGCTTGGAGAAAGCTTGTGAACTTTCCTGCCTGAGTTTCCCTGCCTGGAGAATCTGCCAGCTTTCCCCAAACAGGTCAACAGAGGCATGTGCAGATTGGGCTCAGGTGTCAGCTCACACCCTGACCTCATCTGACAATACTAAAGGTGGCTTATGAGCATCTGAGTCAGGCTTCACCTCTGAGTCACTTTCTGGAAAGCTTTTCCTAGTGTTGAGAAGAAAGAGAGGTTGAGAGATTTCCCAAGTAAATCACACCTGACTTTGTGCCTAGCCCTTCCTTTCCACTCACTCTTATTTACAAGTCAGGCATGCTTTTAGCATAGAAACCAAGCCAGAGAAGTTCAGACCCAGATATCCTCAAGGCTACTAAACAAAGGTTTGAACTTCAACATCTCCTTAAGCATCAGTTGATGGGTCTTCAAATTCAAACAGATTTTTTGGTCTATCATGCAGTATTTTATTAATTCCAGCAAACTGCTGTATTTATTCTTAGCAGTTTCGTTCTGCTGGAAATACACATATATTGCCGTAAATATGATGCAGTTTAAAAAGGGCCATCTTTTCATACATATTCTGCTCATTATAGAAAATTAAATAACAAGGAAATCTCAAGTCAAGCGCAGAAAGGGATTAGGATATAACTTCTATCAAATCTTCAGCATGCCTTTCACCAGCTCTTATATTTTCACTTTGTAGGCACATAGTGTATAGTACACGAAGTGCAAATGTCATCAATCTACTGCTTACAGTCTTTCTAACCTGCATGGCTAATAAGTTTAACACATTAATTTTTCAGTACAAATTAAGCCTGTCAGAATGACTCACACTTCTATATAAAGGAAGTTCTAAACATATTTAAGGGGAACTTCAGCTGTCAAAGTCAGTTAGTTTGTTGAAGCAGGAGGAATCCCATGTTTCTTTGTAACCTTTCAGAGAAACGGGTATTTGGCAGATGCAGACCTGTGCAAGATAAGTGGTTTTTTTAAACTTGTTTGTGTATGAATGTGAGTGTGAAAGAGAGCAATTACAGACTCTGGAGAGCAATTCTGGAGAAGCTGAAGACATACGTCTTTGTCCTTTATTACTAGAGGGCCTTTCTGTAAGTTAAGTTAGTGAGGTCTGAGGAAGGGCTTGAATGCCCATTTTTCTCCCCAATTATATAAGTTGATATACTGAAAGACATCACTCTCTCTACAAATCTTGCTTTTCTGGTGTACCCAGTTATAACAGCACTACTTGTTGCACTTGAAAACCATCTTTCATCGCTAGTTTTTTAAATGTCTTATATAAATATCGGTGCAAAAAGAATGATCTTTTCCTGAAAAAAGATCTAGCAAAGCAACGATCTTGCAAGCTAAACATGGCTGAAAGCCAAACAACTCAACTTTTTTTTTTTTTTTTCAACCAAAAGGGGGCAAAAATAAAGCAATGCAGTTCTTCACCAATTTCTCTGGTCAGCTAGCTAAGAACCTAATTTTTTAGTCAGGCACTGTTTCAGTGGAAATATTCTGATAAGCTCTTAATGAGTCCCCTCCTCTAGTTGGTGAAAGGAGACCTTAGAAGGATGAGATGACGTGCCAAGGATGCAGAGCAAGTTAATTGCTTCTCCTGCCATTAGTATACCCCATATCCCCCAAAAAGACATGGGGACATTTCCCATGTCTCTTTGAGCTCACTATGCTGTGTTCAGTCCCTTGTTTCCCTGTCCAGACCTGAAGGATCATGCACTGGATGAATTGGTGATTACCAGGCATGCCAGTAAATGCCAGTATGTCTGTCTCCAAAGCACAGGCCCTTCTGCAAGACCAAGATTCACAGCGTGAAACCCTGTCAGAGAGTAAAAATATCATTTGAACCTTATCATAGAATCATAGAATCATTTGGGTTGGAAGGGACCTTTAAAGGTCATCTAGTCCAACCCTCCTGCAACGAGCAGGGACATCTTCAACTAGATCAGGTTGCCCAGAGCCCCATCCAACCTGACCTTGAACCGTAAGTGCAGAAGTCTAACTGGAGCATGGTGCTGAAGGCATTTAGCCGGGACGAGGAGGATGCTGGTATAGGAAGGGTGACTTATTACTGGGGCAGTAAGGGAAAAGGGACCAATATCCTTGCTGATTTACAATGGCCAATGCTGCTTCATTCTGGAGGGGCTGACAAGGAGAGTCCCAAGCTCCTTTCCCTAAACTCCACTCCTGGACTACAGCCCTGTCTTGGTTTCAGCCAGGATAGAATTGGTTTTCTTCACAGAAGCTAGCGTGAGGCTATGATTTGGATTTGGGATGAGAAACTGTTGATAATGTGGTGATGTTTTGGGTTGTTGCTGAGCAGCCAAGGACAGTCCAGCTTCTCATGCTGGGCTGCTAGCAAGGAGGCTGGAGGTACATGAGAAGTTGGGAGGGGACAGAGCCAGGACAGCTGACCCAGGCTGGCCAAAGGGGTATTCCATACCATATGGCGTCATGCCCAGTACATAAACTGGAGTTGGCTGGGGGGCGGGAATCGCTGCTCAGGGACGGACTATTGATCACCAGGTGGTGAGCAATCGCTGTATTGGGCATCACTTGTTCTTGTACATTCCTTTGTCGGTATTATTGTTGTTGTTATCATTGTTGTTTCTTTCTCTCTTTCTGTCCTATTAAACTGTGTTTATCTCAACCCATGAGTTTTTTTCTAATTTTCTCCCCCGTCCTACTGGGCGACGGGAGGTGAGTGAGCGGCTGCCTGGTGCTTAGTTGCCGCCTGGGGCTAAACCACGACAAGCCCACATCCCTGAACTAAGGTCATTAAAAAGATTCTGAGAAATACAGAGTCTGAGGTATCTGGGAAGAAGTATGGTCTACTTGTTAAAGATAGGATGCCCTCACCTCCAGTTTCTTCAATTTACTGCCCTTAGGAAGCCCAGGTATGCAGCTTAGGCAAGCTGGATCACATAAAACAGTTGGAGCCTTTCCCTAGATGCCTAGAAAACTTAACCAGTGAGGGCATAGTTCATGCTGAGTATGGGGCTTGTGATTTGCATTCTTGGTCTTTAAACACTGATAAGCCATCTGCGTCCTTTCCTAGGAGCCTGTGACCTTTTGCGGATTTCAGCCCTTTTTGAACCATGAATGCAACACGTCCCAGCATACAGCTGGAGTTGCAGAGGGAAGTCACGCTTTGACTTTTCCTTCTTCTCAGCATCCCCTTCAAACAACACAAAATTTTCAACAAAAAACCCTTTGCTTTAGGATCATGAGAAGATCACCTTTTAATCCAATAGAGGATTTAAGTAAGAATGTGTTAATGGTGAGGTCAATTAACTAAATTGCTAAAGATCAAAAAAGGTTTTAACACGCCACATCTGACCACCTTATCTGTGGGCAGGTAATGCTGAATTCACCCGCTACTGGAATTCTTACATTTTTTAAGGCATATAGAACTCTCCACTTCCATTCAGAAGATGTTAAATTAGATGGTGTCCTGAGATGGCAGGGCACAACATCCTTTTACAAGGATAATTTTCACTTAAAATTGGAGCCCACTTTCAAGCCCACTTTTCTCTAAACTCTCTATTTTTTCTGACAGTGTTAATAAGCCAATATGGCACAAACAACAGGTTGCGTGAGATTGCTGTTACCTAATCAAAAGAAGAATTGCCTTTCCAAAAGGTTATATTTAGTTTCTTTTTTGGGGAAGGGAAAGGAAGCTCAGCATCAGCTGAACTGTTTCAGGTCAGGCCAGTCACCATGGCAACAAATTTTTCTGATATTAGAAAGTATCACTTGGGAAGTGTCGTTAGTAAAATAGCATCATGGATCATTTTCATATATTCACTTTAGACTTAGGGCTTAAAGGCACTACGTCCTCTTCTTCTGAAAAAGACTGCAACAAAACACACAACATACAGATCATAGGGGCAAAAAAAAATGTGCATATCAAAGAAACCTGGCAGTCTCAGCCAAATATAGGCCTTTAAAAGTTTGCATGGGAGAAACCCAGATTTAGCTACCCAGTAACCTGATTGATATGCATAGCTGTTCTAGCCCCATTTTCCTCCACTGACTATCGTATAAGAGTATTTGTCTGCTATTTAGCTATAATTAGATGCACAGATGCAGAATATTCCTGAGCAGCAGAATATTACCTTGAACAGTGACTGTACATGAATTGTTTCATTTCCTGTCACATTAGATTGAGCTGTGTTTAAAATATGCTGGTTTTGCTTTTAACAGTAAGGATAAATATGCAATTTGACGACACTCGGGATTTTCTGTCTGTAATGTCATTCTTTTCACTTTTTTCCTCTCCGGAGGTAGGCACATAGCTTCTAAAAGTGCTTGAAAAGAGCTGCTTAAGGATATGGTGTATTCTTAAATTAAGTCTTTTGGAGGATTTGCTCTCATGGCATGAGAAGCGCTGGCTTCAGTGCATATACTAGGGGTGAAATCTGATGTGTACAAGGCAGAAGGTCAGACGCATCTATAAACTGCAATTAAAGTATTGAAGAGTCTTCCTTGTCAGCTAGGCAAATAAAAAATTTGTGACTGGACCAAAGAGGCCAGTTACCTCAACTTCACAGATTCGGTCTAAACATTACACTTCACCGAAGTGATAAAGCAATCCTTCGCTTCAGGATAAAGCGATGTGCCACAAATACATAAATATGTATATTACACCTTTTTATACAGGGAAGTAAAGAAAACGTTTTGCTGGCTACCATGTTGTAAGGAAGGGTGAGCCAAATTCTGATTTTACTTTCATCCATGTAAGCCCTGAGCTGGCAAATTAAAGTCCTCAGGATTTACATGCTGGTAACATGAGCTCAGGATATGGCCTGGTATATCGCATGAGGTAATGCTCACCCATATAGCTGGCTGGAGAGGTTCCTTATGGACCAGGGAAGAACTGCTCAGTCTGTGCAGGAACCACCGGGTGAAGCTCCGCGGCCTCTGCTGCGCATGAGGTCAGACTAGATAATCAGTGCTCCCTTTTGGCCTTGAAATCTATGAATCTATTAAATGAAAACAAATGCTACAATTAATCAAGCTGCTTTTCCTCTGCTCTAACCCACAGGGTTAGTCATGAAAAATTGGCCTCTGAAGACATGGTTCTTTACGGCTATTTTGACTGTTGTTTGGTGCTACACTGCCATGAATTAAAGGCACAAGAGGTATCAATCTCTCGGCTCCATTTTTGCATCGGTTACCTGCCATAGCTGAAACCCTGAAACCCTTACTCAGTTCTTGCTTAGCTGAAGCTCGAGTCGAGTTAGACCTTTGGAAGGTCTGAATAAGTAATTTCAGGGACTGGATGCAGTAAGTGTTGTTAGAGTGGTAATGTACAGCTGTAGTGGAGACGTGTAAGCGTCAGCTCCAGCCTGCAACAGTAGGATGCTGAATAATAATAACAAAGGGCATATGTCACACATGTGGGCAGAGTTTAACCTCCTAAAATGGAAACCCTGTTGCATCATTCTTGTGTAGAGGATTGAATTATTATAATTGTGTAAGTGTAAACAGGATACATGTCATATATTTTTACCTGGATCCTGCACTCATTATATATTTGTCATGGCCATAAGCCATGTCCAATGCGTGCTGCAAAACCTGAGACCCATCTGTGGGAACACATAGCACACAAAAATAGAGATGCTTCTGTCGCACAGTAAAAATATGACATCTTAACAATCCTACCCAATGATTAAGCCATCCTGAAAATAACTATTCGCAGTCGTATTAGTTGCTCAGTGTAACAGTTCAACTTCCTTCTGTGAATAAACAAATAGGAATTGTTAAATCTATCTATTTGTGATGTTGAGTAATTTGCCAAGAGTTGAAACCATACAGAATGTACAAGCTGCAAGACATACACACTTTGGTTACAAAATGTGTCTTCATTATCACATAGAGCCTTGGAAAATGGGATTTATGAAGCTGAAGTTTTCCTGTATGTAATGTAAGTTGTTTATTGTGCTTGATACAATGATCTGAGTAAAGATCTTTGCACCAAGAATGATCTTTTCAAAGAAATTTTCAGAGCTTATTTTCCATACAAAATATAAAGTGAAAGTACATTCTTCCTCCCTTTCCCCCCTCATACTTACTACCAGCCTGTACTATTTTGAATCACAATAATGGAGTAAGAGATTAGAAACTTTAGGTTATTCTGAGAAAAAATAGAAAACAACAGTCATAAAGTTGGTTGAATATGAAAAAATATGCCTTATTTCATGTTTAAATGTATTACAGTTAACTTTTGCTGTCAATCTTCAGGGTTAGGCATGTGAATTACCAAACATGCTGGTAGAATATGACTTGACAATTCACTGGGCTGAGTTTGAAATGGCAACATCTCCTGTGATTATCAAAGCTAGGAATGACTGATATCAGCTGTCCTATCAGATTAAATAAAACCTTCTAATATAACTGTCATCTAAATTAACATATCATTATATGAATGATTCAGAGAATTTTAGCATTTGTATTGAAGTTACTTCTTGTATTGTATCCTATGCTCTGTGAAAAAAGGCAGTGCTTTGATGCCCACATCTTGCAATTTTTTTAGGTGTCATAGGATGTCTGAGACATCCACACTGGGCTGGCAGAGATGACCTGCCTCTTCTGAAGATACACCTGGAGGGCAGCCAGGATACTCTAGAGCATCTAGCATGGCACTAGATATCAAAGTTTACCCAGATGAATCGAGTCTGAGGCATCCAACTTATTGGATGGCACAGTATTAGCAGAGATCTACTCAACATAGTCACCAGAGTCTGGAGAGTGACTCAGATTGTCTGATTGTAGACAGATAATGATTAAGAAGCCAAATAAGTCACTGGGTTTCAGTCACTGCATGAACTAGAACTCCACTGATTATATCAGGAGTCTACGACACCTAGTTTACATGTATAGGCATATACATGGGCTTGTGGAGTTGTCTTCTCAAATGGATTCCCAGCCGTAGGCCTCAATACAGCTGCCCAAAACATTTAGTGGTGTTTCAGGTACCCAGGGCATCACTCATGGCATCTAACTGCTTTACAAGAAAGGCAAAGGTCTATTGTATGTTCTGCATTACACCTGCCATGGTTATGGGGTTGTTTCAGACACATTTTGGCATATCAGCTGGCACTAAGAACATAAATTCAGGCAACTGATTTAAGTCCATAACACCTTGCCTTCCTTCCATAACGCCTTCAGCAACTGCCAATACATTCCAGATTGCAAAGCCCCTAATAAGGACTGAGAACGCTTAAGGTAACATTATATGCAGAATTGGGCAATTAATTAACCAGCTGCTCATCCAGCCTGGGTGTTGGGAAAAACTCAACTCAATAGAGCCTTTAGCCAATGGCAATCACCGTCCTCACTGTCTCATCATCCATCACCACAGTCATTTAGTGGTATTTTAAATCTTTCCTGTCCATGACTGCATTGACAAAATAGATTATCAGGGGCAACCAACCTCAGATTGCCCAGAAGAGGGTCAAATTAATAACTGGGATGGGGTGCTCCAAAATTGTCAAAGGCAATCAGAATTAATGCTTGAGAGGAAATAAAACCAAGCAGATGAAAACCAAGAAACTGGGACTTCCCTGAGGGATGATGAAAACACTTTAGAATAATGGCCCAATTATTTAATTCTGAATTTCAGTGAAAATCCTATAAAAGTACTTAAAACACCCCCATTAGCACTAAATGAGCTCATCTTGATTAATGTTATTAAAACAATTGCCAAAGGGTTTAGTAATGATTAAGTCTTTTATCTCAGGTGATAAATTCTTAACATTCTAGCTACGTTATGACAAAGCATAAAAATAAAAATTTATTTTCATTTTAATTTTTTTAATTTGTCATCTTCTTTCTTCACCCCTCAGTCAAACCCAGCAACATATGCACATTTCCACCCTAATCGAAGTGTCGCACTGTTTCAGTTGGATACTTAGGTGCTTCAGCCTGTTCTTCACACTAAGTTTGGGCAATATTCAAGGCACCAAATTAGAATATTAATCTCTCTAATGACTCTTAACAGTTAACAGTGTGGGATGGGCTCAGGCAGATAGTCTGACCCGTTATTTGTCTGCATCTGGCTCTTTGTGCTGATCTACCTTAGACACCTTCATCAAATGCCTACATTTACGTGGATGACTCCCAGTCTTCAAGCCTTGCATAGAGTAAGAATCCAAGCTCAGCTGAAGCCATTAAAATGACCCCTGTTGACTTCAATGCCGAATTTGCCTAGACTTACTGTACTGGTAATTGAGAATCGTGTTTGATAGTTTTCACATCCGCCCCACAGTGTCCTAGCCTTTCCCTCTCAGGGGCCTCAGAAGAACAAAACTGAAGCAAAGCATGTGGCATACACATGAAGGAGTCAGGACACGGGAGTCCTGCACCACCCAGGATCACGTGTGGAGAAGGTTCATCCTTGCCCATCTCCATCCCCACTGAGACAGCAAGGAGAGAAGTCAAGAACACAGCCATGGTGCCAGTGCCCCTTATGGCATGACATATGGCACTGGATCATGACAGCCAGGGAAACTCCAGCTGCACTGTCTACAGGAGCTGAGGTCTCTCTCAAATAACTATGTGCTCAGAACCTTGCTTATGTAAGTGCCATTTACAAAGGACAAAATATGCAGAAAGTTTTTATTTGCATGGGTCAAACCTCAGAGTGCACAGCAAAACACCTTCTCTGAAGAACTTCAGAAGTTCTAATTCTTTTTCCTCATATGTGTGTGTGCATGTGCTAAATCCCTTCCCTCCATTCCAATGACGGGTGCATATTGGTCTCTACTGATGCTGGGTAACAGTTTTGCTGTTCTTCAGGTTCAAATGGTGTGGTGTGCATGTCAGAATACCTTGAGAAGATCCTTAGAATCCGTCCTTTCTTTTCTCAAGTTCCTTTGACATGTCAGCAGGCATTTTCCTTCAGTCAGGGCTGAGAGCAAGCTGCGACTCATGAGTACTCAAGCTGTGTTGTACCGAGAATGATAGGAGGCTGCTTTTCCTTATCTGCTGTGTTACAGGCTCTTCTGACTGCATCAGGGCACGCTGAGGTTTGCTCTTGGAGAGACATAAAAGGGACATTTGGGAGGCTTTCTTCTCCCATGCAGTCAGATGAGCTGTAGTCCTTATCACTGAGTAATTATGCAAATATCTCTGTGAAAGCCCTCGGATACAGGTGCAGACAGCACCATTGCCCTTCTTACAGCCTCTGTATACAGCTTCTCCTCAGAGGTACTACGAGCATGGTGCCTTTGTGGCAAGGAGATCTGAGGATCTCCCATGCTCAGGTAGACACAACAGAGAGACCTATAGGCAACCCATGAAAAGTAGACACAGCGGACTCACAGCCACCAACTGCAAACTCAATATCCTGCATAAGTATGTAGAGCCTCTGGTGAAGCCTGCATGGCCACAGCTGGGCTCTTCTAGCTGGTTACGGCACGTCTGCATGGACCTCTGTCACACCTCTGCAATGTGCTGCAGACCTAGCTTCACACCACACAGTGCCTCCAGATCTTCATCCAAAGCCCTGTAGACATCAGTGCTTCCTTGTGTTTTTCACAAGTGGCACACAGGGCAACCCACCATGGATGGATACAGCAGTACACAGGATAAGGGTCCTGCTAGCAACTCCCTTTAGTGACACCAAGAAGTGCTGAAGGGGAACGAAAAAGGTGGCTTCAATCCTTTTAGGTGTCTTGGCCAACCTGTTTCCACATATTGTTATCAAGTTTTTAGAGATGCAGACAAAGAGCTTACTTGATCTGAAGTGACCTTTGCTCAAAGGAGGTTTTTGATGCTATTTGTGTGCCTGTATGTGGAACAGCTCTTGGTCTGTACAAAGGGAAGTGACGAAGAAACCTGAGCTTGTAAATGCAGACCTGGGAAATAATAACATCAAGGGATTTTATGAAATAAAAGTAAACCCAAACAAGTTTTAATTACTTTCTCTGATGAGTACTTTTTTAAAAAGTTACTCATAAGTTGTGCAAAACCTCTGGAATTTCTTGGCCTTATTGAACCTCATACAGTTGACCTCAGCCCATCAATCCAGCCTGTCCAGAAGAACAACCCTGGGCAGGAGAAACTGGATAGTGAGGAGAGGGGCAAAACCTTCCTGGAATTTCTTCAACAACTTGAAAGATATGATGAATTCTCTGGAAATGTATAAAGCATGAAATGTCCTCAATTTCACAGATCTTTTCCTTTCATCCCACGTTCTGCAACATGTAGCCATTATTGGATAACAGTTTGCAATTTGCTTGTCTTCACCAAAGATTTTGTAGAATGTCCTTATTTGTTGCTGCTGAAGATCCCCCTTGAAGTTTCAGTAGATTCTCCCCATGTGCCATTGGCAGAAACAACTGCTTTCTTGCAGCTTTCTGGAGACTATCTCCTACTCCAGTTCACAAACTTTGACTCCTTAGGACTCATTTGGCCTCTGAATTTATTTCTCTCTGGCTTTAATTAGTCTCTTACTGAAGTCCAAACACTTTTCTCTTTCTGACCCAGAATTTACTTTCCATCTTGCCCCTCTCCTCACTATCCAGTTTCTCCT
>NW_010566496.1:0-2974 GCF_000687285.1 Phaethon lepturus
AACACAAAACCAAACAGGTGAAAAGGTTATGTTAAATATATCCCAAGAGAGATCTGTTCAGGTCTAAGGCTTGCCCACTAACCATCCAACTAATTTCTGTTCGTACAGTAACTAGATTAGCTCTGAAATCTCCTTTTCCTTTTCAAGCAGTCAGTGCTCAGGACTCAGGGTAAATCCAATCAGAAGTCCTCTAGGATTGTGCTCTCCCCCCGCATGTCTGTATAAAGGACTTTGGAAGAAGAAGAAATAAAAACTTAACTCGCTTTGCATAAAAACATTCCATTTGAAATTCATAATTGAGAAGACTCCAGTCCTACTTTTATTTGTTTTTCACTTCAATCTAAATTCACTTCCCACTTCTCAACCCAGCTCTTTAATCAATCAAGAGACAATGTGCTGTTCACTTGATTTTTTCTTCACCTTCCTAGGATGAATCTTTACATGCTGAACTGAAAGTAAAAGACGGCAAATCACATACAGCACGCTACGTAACTCGTGCAGCACACCGCACACATGCCTCCCTCAACACCCCCCTGTGAAAGTACAGATCCTTCTCTTACTCTTGGAAATACAACCCAGGCAGTGGGATCAGACTGGCAGTGGCATGCACATGTCATCCGGTCCCGATCAGTGCCAGGGAAAGCTGGGGAACGATCCAAAAGGAAGGTGAGGAAAAAAATTTTGAAAATACAAAAAATACGGGGGGGGGAGCACTAAAACAGAAAGAAAACCAGAAAGAAGATTCTTCCAGGTGGAAGAGAGAAGCCTCAATCCTTCTGCTGCTTGTGAACCCATGTCATTCCAGCAGGTGCTCCGTCTTGTAGAAAGTATGAAACACATTTTGCTTGCTTGATGCTCTCATGGAAGCATGCTTCATTTCTCAGAATTTTAAATTAACTACAACAAAATGAAGCAAGAGCCAACAGTGTATTGTTTAGCTTCAGGGTTTGAACAGGGCTGCCTTACAGCAAGGGAACAATCTGGCATGCCGGATTTGGTAAGGGAAGAGGAGCGCGAGAGGAAGAAAAGGAATGGACACAATAATCTGTGTTCTGGAGACTCATTTTAAATAAGGCATTTCCCAATCCTGTTCGAGAATGTGCTGTAAACCAGTGCAGGAAGATAGCTGCCTGAATCTGCCAGCGGCTTGAAGCAAAGGCTTTGAGAAGAGCCTGAGGATAAACAGTGACAGAGTTTTCCCCTTGTTAAGTATTTCACTGCTGACCAAAGTATACCACATAAGAAACACTCACTGCACAGTACGGTACAGTCCATACAGATCTGCCTACTGCCCTACCCAATTTGCATTATATGACCTCCTCTATAGATACAGGATGGTTTCCAAAGAGCTTGAAGAAAACTTCACTAAATTGCCTTTTTTAATTGCTTTTTGTTGGGAACCTCTCTACATAGGTCAGCAAGGCAGCAGCACAGACTGCACCTTGGATGTACTCGTTAATACCAGACATAATACAGACATTAGGAGTAGTATGGGTAATGACATCTCCGTGCCTAGTTGATTGCTATCACCTAAAACAGCATGGTTGGCCCAGTCCCTCTTGGCCAAGAACCAACGGGTTTTCACTGCAAGTTGAGTTACAGAAAGCTCTGAAAATAACTGAAGAGAGCAGGGAAAAAAACCCAACATGGAATCTGGAGAGAACATGGTCCCCTCAGTCACAAAAGTGACATTAATTGACAGAGCAGAAATTTGGGGCAATTCACTCACATTGTAATGGCACAAAAACACCCAAAATTCCAGTATAGCCCTGCATGCCCAACCACACAGACACAGACAATATTGTACATGTTGTTAGACTGAGGCAGGACTAAAAATTCAACGACAGAAGGAGGATCATGGACTAGGATTGCACTGGTACAGGAAAGGACTATGAGCTCCTCCAATACAACAAGCAATGCTGCATGGTAAAAATGAGGCACTGGTCTGAAAACAGAAATGACAAAAATTCAAGTGAAACACTGGGCAGGTTTTTGCTCTCGTAATATAGAAGAGCAAAAGGAAGAAACGTATATGATCACATGATTGAGCGCTGTTTGCGAAGAGACATACTCAAGAAGGTAAAGACAAAGTGACAGCACATCTCTAGCTGCCATTTCCAGACCTTTGAAATCTATTACCATATTCTAATGCCCATGACATTCACAGCTTGGTTTTGCCTTTCCACTGCCCATGGGTGTCACTGGAGAGCATGAGCTTCCCTGGCGGCCTGTACACGGTTGCTTGGTTACAGCGGAAGTTATAAAAACATTGGTGATTCCTTGGGCATCAGGTTAGTCCTAAAAAGCGGTAAAAAAAGGTGCTCACCTCTAGTCATGAAAATGCCAAAGATATGGAGGAGTAAGACAACTGACAGATATTCTCCCCACACAGAAATATTCCACTATGGAAGAAAGTTTACATTTGTTTCTGCCTATACCATGAATTTAGATCATAAAATCTGACACCATTTAAAAACTTGCAAGGGAAGCCTGAAAATGAGCCAACTGAGGAACCACTTTTTTTTTTTTATGTTGCTGTAATGCTTTCACTTCCCACTCCTCCATCTTCTTTTTGTTATCCTTAGTCATGTTCTTTATGAACTCTTTGCATGTGCTTAGCTTTAGACAATCCCATCACAGTTGGCTACAGTATGCGTAAAGTCAAGCATACATTTTCAGCATCAATGCATAATAGCTGAAAACTTGCAAAGGCAGTATACCAGGCTTTATTATACCGTAAATTTTCCAGAAGTATTTAAAAATAAAAACAGGAACAGTTAACTACCAAGAAATATGCCCTATAGAATTGCAAAATAGATTGCAGTGTTTTTAAGAAACATCCAACACACAAAAATATAAAAGAAAGGGTAAACCCAGCAATCAGGAAGAACCCAAAAAACCAGACTGTGTTCTTTTTGGTAATAAGTTTAGGAAGATGATAATTTAAATCAGCTCAAGTTAAAATATATATTAT
>NW_010566497.1:0-322 GCF_000687285.1 Phaethon lepturus
CCTCGCGGCGCGCGGAGGCTCGCGCTGGCTGGGGCGGCGGAGGGCTCGGGGAACAGCGAGGACGGGTTTCGCTGGAGGGGAGGCGGAGGTGGGCGTCCCTGCCGGAGCAGAGCCGGAGCCGCTTGATCCTTCCAAAGCACACGGGTCTGTTTTTCTGAAGGCTAAATAAGTAGTAACGTAACGCGTAGAATTCGCACAGATTTGCCGCTCTGCCGCTAACGACGGGCTTGCTGCCACAACAGCAGCTTTGCCGCTGGGGCAATGTTTGTCTGGGCTGTCAGGCCTCGGCTCCGCGCGTGCGCGTGCTTTCCTAAAGCATACG
>NW_010566497.1:353-8636 GCF_000687285.1 Phaethon lepturus
GAGCGCGTGCTGCGCTAAAGCAAACGAAAGGGGAATTATACAATATTGAATGTGGACCTGTCTCTAAATGCATTGAAAATGTAGGTTATTGTCTTTTGGCATTTCCTAAAAAGCCTCTTGAGCTCCTGTTGGCAACCGCTGATATTGAGGGTACTTTTAGCTGTTTAAGTCTTCCTCTTCTAACAGGGGTCAAAGGGCTGTAAAGATCTTCTCAAAAGGATATAGAAGGAATCATTAAAAGGGAGGAGGAAGAAAGTGACAGAAGGTCAGCCTTTTTTTTTTTAATGGGTGCATCCCCGAGGGGGTCAGACACAGTTGTGCATTATACTCCAGCTCCAGTACCTGACTTTTAGAAACCTACAGCAAATCTTATTAGCACTTCCATAAGCATAAAATACAGGACAGAGCCCAATGTTCCAGGCAGAAGTAAAAGAGAAAAACCATGAAATAAATCAATTTAGTTTTTCAGATGAATTTAAATCAACATAGTGCAAGGATATGACGGAGATGAGGACAAATACTCAAATATGTGCAAGGCATTTTACGGTCCCTGGGAAGCATGTGCATGTATCTGTGTGTGTTTAATTCCTTGTTGATCTTTTTTTCCTTAGAGACAAATTTACTGTATGCTCATTGCTATAGCATGTCATGTAGCTTTTTGTAAGGACTGGTGTAGGGCAAAAAATTTACCTTTTTATGTGACACAGCCAAACAGAATTGTGAAGGTTTTCAGTGATTTCTAGACAGCAAGCAATAAACTGCGTTTGCACCCACACACTTACTGCCTAACACCCCATCTGGTAACATTTCCACGTCTCCAGGAAAGAAATCAATAGCAATAATCTGTGAGGGCCTCATAGGGTGTATATTTTTTTATCGCACTGCTATTTGGAATTTTTTTCCTATCTGCTTACAGCACTAGATTGTTCTTTTTTTTTTTTTTTTTTTTTAGCTAACATTGAAATCTTGGAACCATTATTATATTTTATAAAAAGCAGTAACTAACTCCGGGGTCAGAATAATATATTCTAAACACTCATATTCAATAATATCGTGGTGTTCAGACAGCAAAGCCCTATTCAGTGAAGGCACTGAAAAATCTCATACAGTAAGAACCTGCGCATTTAAAATGACATGCTAGCACACTTCAAAGACTAGCATCCTAAAAATTCACGATTACTTAAAGATAGTTTATATTAAAAGGGAGTATACCTCCAGCTTTCATCTTGCTCCAATGCAGAGAAGAAATTGTCCTTATATTCTGAAATTTAGAACTGTGTCACTGTTGGTTTTCTGTGTAAGGAGGAAATATGATGCTTTGTTACTGGTCTTATTTATTGCAGACCTTGTCTGGAATCTAGTATTGAAGCTGTGCTTGATGAGTTGCTGCCTTGAACTTTTCCACTGATCAATGCTGGTGCTATGGCTGCATGAAAGAATAGCTTTCCTGAGGAGAAGCTATCACATGGGAAACACACTACACAGTAAGCTAAGAAATCTGCTATAATCTTGTATGCTTAGGCTTAGAAACGTGTTTCCCAAAAGAAATGGTGATAGTGAATGACCATTTAAAAACTGAGATGTTACATGAGCAAGAGGTCAGGTCAAGAACAGGGAGGTATTAAAAAAAGAGAGAGAGAAAGAAAGATGGGGGAAAAAGAAAGAAAGAAAGAGGCAGAAACCTTCCTTTCACTAACATGATAAGATACAACTGGACAAAATGCACAGCTGAAGAAGAGGACATTACAGAGCCAGGAGACAGGAATCATATTTCTTCTTCTCCCTGCAGTGACAAATACAAGGTTGTTTTGATTTTTGCTGTACAAATAATAAGCTTTACTTAGAAACTGTAGCTGCCGAGTTGTTCTCCCCAAAAATATTTTTCGCTTTCTGTCCTAGTGGCAACAGTAGAGGAAAGAAAAGGAAGCAGTTCTGTAATCAGCATGTATTTTATTTACTCACCTATTGTCTTACGCATCCTGCAGTGAGGGTGGGATTGGCACTCTGAACACAAGGCATGTCCTTTGGAAGTGGGATTTCAGCAGCGTTTAGCATGGGCAGATCTGTGTCTGTGTCTACCAAGCCCTTTCCTTTGTGCCAAAGCTGTCAGTTGTGTGACACCGTTATTTTTCCACGTAGGAAATACACTGTGCTGGACCCACTGAAATCCTTTCTTTTAAGTCACCGAATCACCTTCTCATTTGGTTACCCGCGGGGCACGTAGCAGGTCTCTCTCCGTGCAGTTGGCTGTATTCGTGCCTCCCTCCAAGTAATCCAGTTGTAACAAAAACACATTTACATTTTTGGAGCACTGTTGCAATAGCGATCCCACAAAGACTAATTAGGTAGATGCACAGGGTGTCTCTGGTTGTAAGCGAACATTTTAATATATTTTTATTTTTGAAGTTAGTACCAAATCTAAAATCTCTGGATGAGCTAGCCTTATTACTGCTATAAATGACTGCTCTTACCTCATTTTTGCTCCTACAATTCACAACTTGTCTGGCTTCATTTGCACTCTGAAAAGTTGAGAAGCCAAACCTCAGCACTAACAAATAATAACACTGTAAATAAGTATTCAGGAGATCGAATTGCTGGTGGAAAGGATAAATGGGGCTGAGAATCCTGGCCTGCCTATGGATATTGCAAACAAGAGTTGCTGGATTTTTTTACATTAAGTGAGCTCATAAGGATGGATTTGGGCAGATAATCTTTGATTTCTATTTGTTTGTTTTTAAAATCTTACCCTTTGGGTAGGAGAAAAATAATGCTCTTCTAATTCACATGGTTGCAAGAAAAATAAATCCAGGGTGTTCAGGTGCCATGGGAAGGAGGGCTATGTAAATACTTCACTCAGTGTTATTTTTATGTGTGATCCAAAGACTATGAAGGAGAGCACTATAAAAGATAACCGAGGATAGCAAACCTATTGTCAATTGGCTTGAAATTTCGGTATAAGGGTCCCTACCTCCAGCAGAAGATTTTAGGTGTGTAAACATTGAAGACAGTGAAAACCACTGACATACGGAGACAGTCAGACCGTTACAGGCGCTGAGAACAGTATACTCAGTCAGTATGATCTTGGTCCGAACATTTGAATCTCCTCTTCTAATACTATTGAATTAAATTTGGTAGTCTAAATTAAAACACAAGAGTAAAAACTTAGTGTTTGCAATAAAGTTATATTTGAGCTCAGTCTTTGATGATAAATAAGCCATTCAGTTATGTACATCTGCCAGAGCATTCATAGGAAGCATTGGGCTTAAATGAGTTGTGACCTTATGAGACAGTCTACTGTTTGGAGACTATATAGGTGACTGCTGGGTTTTGAGTCTTGACCTTTCTGTTTATATTCATCATGAATGTGCAGATACTTGTATTCTTTCCGGAAAAAGGCTGTCAATCTTCACACGAATTTTAATGCCTGTGCAATGCAGAACAGTGGTGGATCTTAGCAGTAACAATCACCGGCTGACTAAAATTAACTAATTCAGACTGCTATGCTAAATTGAGTATGAGCGGGTTTGTTTCAGGCTCGGCATGGAAGCACAGGTGCAGTTGATAAATAGGGACACATACGGTGCCTAAATACGCTCTCGCTCGTAGTGACCTCCCAGCAAAAAAGCTCTGACAAATCACTTGTGACTTTCCAGAGCTCGTCGAGCTGCTGTTCAGTTGATCCGTATTTCTCTAGACTGGAAGTGACAGGAAGAGGCACTGATACCTGTGAGCTCAGAAGGGACTTGAATTCCTAGCCCAAAATCATGCTGCCTTCCAAGGACTGGCCACGTAAACAGCGCTTGACCCCTCAGCCAAGGACGAGGCTTGTCGGTCTCTGTCCTTCATCATATCTCCTCCCTTACTTCTGCCACAAAAGTTCACTGTTGTTTAGGGACCATCTCAGGAGCTCTTACACCATCTGCCTCATGAGTTGGGAAGACCTCTCTTTCCTCCTCTGCCCACTCCAGGGAGGCTCAGGCAGTCTCCTCAGAGTGCAGCCTGGGGCAGACTGGCATCCTGGCATTGCTTCTGCCCCCAAAGCTGCTGAGATACACCACTGCTGGGAGGTCTCAGCTCAAATCACCCAAATAGCAATGGAGAATATAGCCTAAAATTATGATGACCCCGTTCCAGGCATGGGATGCTGAGGTCGCCTGTGGGACTCTGGAGCAGCCACTCTCTGCCTTGCTGGGACAAGGGCACAGAAAGAGTTCTCCACTGGTAATCCCCAAAAATAATGTTCTTTTATAATTTTAACCCAGTCTAGTGCTGAGTAGAAAAGGAAACTTCAGGGCTTTGGTACCCTAAGCAGAAGAGCTTCATGCAGGCCAGACATCTGATTCCGTGTGGCAGAGCTGTCCTGAGCCCTCATTTCCCTATGGCCATGGGTTTTACACTGGTATCACCTGCTCTTCCTCAAAATCCCTCCCTGCTTTTGCCACTCCTGCATTCTCAATCTCATCCTCACTAAGTGTTTTCCTCACAAATTATACCTTCACATATAGCTTCTTTATCAGAATAAGCCTCTCCAGGGTTCTTCAGGGGAATGTCAGCTGGGGAAGCAATTATCTGAAGAAAAAAAAAAAGAAAAAAAAGAGTTTTCTTCGGCTGCCAACTTTCCAGGAGCCAGGTCAGTCCTAGCAAGGATACACAAAGGTATTTTTCAAGCAAATATTACAGAGCTCTTTCACTAAAGGCGTATTGGCTTAAAAGGGCTCCAACCCTACTGATATCTGAGCTTCTTTCGCCCAGAATTGTTCAAATCAATGCAAGTTATATTGCTCCTTTCTCCCGTGCTAGCCCAAGTAAGCTTCTATTCCCTGCCAAAGTCACTGTGATCCCAGTCAGTGCCCAGCCGTTCACTGCTGGCAGCACTTTTTTACCTGCCATGCCCTGTACGGAGAATTATGCACAAGCAGTTGCTTAAGCAGGGTGCGAAAAATACCGCTGTGAGGCAGCTTCAGAATGACTTCGCTTGCTTGTTTCTGCCAATATCCTTGTCCTTGTTTGCGTTACCGATGGAAAAGGGTAAATTAAATTATAGTAAAATGTCTTCCTAAATATGCTTTCTCACTCCTCCTTCGTGTATACAAGCGCTGCAGACATAGCGAGAGATTATGTATCCCAAAGGAATTTGGTGCAATATTTTGTAATTCTGATTGAAATGTGTTCTGTCTGGTCCCCATAGTTTAATTTAGAACAATTAAGGTTCAGAGTACATGAGCTTGCAAAGCACATTACAAACAATGGCTGCAGAATAAACTGCAAATCAATCCACACTAAATCACCCTGAAAATCCCTGCGAACACAACAAAGAGGTCTAGATTCACAGTCCTTTAATACATCTCCTCTGTCTTTGTAGCCATAAGTAGTTCAGCTTCTTCCTTTATGGAAAAATGTGATCAAATTATTTTGGGTTTGGCGGTTTTTTGGTTGTTTGTAACCTGAAATAAAACAATAAAGAATTGTCCTATATGTGTTTATGCAGGCATGTCAAATCAAACCGCAAGAGAGAAGCCGCTGCTGTGCTCTGTTCTCTGCTTTACCTTGCGAAGCTTATTTCTAATGATTGCCTTGCTGCTTTTATACAGGATATAGATGAGCAGTGGGTACTAATATAATTAAACCTGATAAGAGGGTGTCCTGAATATCATGCACGTGCGTGCACAGCCTGTGTAATAGGGCTAGTACATGTCACACATCAACTTTCTATGATTTTTACATTACCTTTATTACACTGGCTGACACCCACATTCTCTGCTTTTATGACAGTAGCTTTTCATTTATACTGTACCTAAAACATTATTTTAAGTGGGGTGAAGTCAGGTTAAAAAAAAAAAAAAGTAAAGTTCCTCTGATTTCTGCAACACTGAGATTTTATTTCATGTGTGTGCAGACAAGTCTCAGAAGCAGTCGCCAATATATGATGTTTTTCAGCAGATAGTCTGGCACAGCATATTCCCATATTCAGATGAACGGGCACGCACACACAGATTGCATCGCCATCGTATGCGGCCATCGGGAGAAAACTGGTTTTTTTGGTTTTGACTATGAAAAGAGACAGCGCCTCGATCCAGCCAGGGCTCGTGCTCGGTCTCCTTTTCAAACCCCGGACAATAACCTATTCCTCACAATCAAAGTTCAGTGAAGGGAAATGGCTTCCAGGAGAGCGCGGTAGCCCGGCCAGCCCCGGAGCAATCGCACTACGTGACAGAAGGGAAAGCAGGAGCTATCAGGGTAATTGCCTCTGGAAATGACTACGGGGGAGGGCCTGATCCAAAACCCCCACCGGTCAATAAGAGGCTCCTGCTGACGTGGACTCACATCATCAATTGTTATATCAGAAAGATTTTTTTCCAGGACAGCGGTTCCGATTTGAACGTTCTTTGCACAGAGCAACAAATACGGGTACCCAGCCGCGGGACGAGGCAGGGGCTGATTTAAGGAGGTGATGGGGCTGGCATACAGCTGACATGTTCATCAGCACTTCTGTAGGGTTCAGGTCGTCTCTGCATAACCCCGCAGGTTTCTCCGTAATTACCTTAGTCATAGTAATATCAACGCTAGTGATAGATAAAGAAGGCATATGATGTTGATATTTTTCCACATCACCATTTTGCTGCATCCTGCAGCATTTTGTGTGGTGCACTGTGCCCCCGGCGTGGGTCCTGTGCGTGGGCAGGGAGACGTGCAGCCTTGCGTGCCGTCCTCGCGGACCGGCACAAAGCCCGTCGCATCGAGGTCGCCATCCCCGCAGAGCAGACGCAGGTTTATGGATGTTTGTGCTCCGTGCAGTACAGTCGTGCCGGGCCTGTCGGATGTCCCCCGTGATGCCTCCCGCCGCCGCAGCACCCTAAGCAGAGTGCAGCCCTGAGCCCAAAAATGCCTTCGGCACATGTCAGTCACATCCCCATTGTGCTCAGCCCATTACAGGTTTTACATTTTCCAGCGAGGGCAATGTACAGCCTAGCTGAGGCCAATCAATACGCTCCAGGACCATTATCCTATAAAATGCCCACTTATTTAAAAAGGGGGTGGGGGGTACAGACCTTCAGATCTGATCCAGCTCTGTTAAAGTCAATGGCCAAACTTCCATTGATTTTCAGAGCCGAAGAGTTGGCATGTGCTTTAAAATATTCACAACCCGGGAATAATAGCAACAAGCAGAAAAATATAGAAGCGGCATCCTCAATCCATATACTATGGTCTGCGTGATACTTCTGCCATTAAAAATAAACAGTCAGCTGTTCAGGAGAAAATAAGGGTGCATAAGCAACTGCGCGTTGCAGAATCCCTCAACGCGTAGGCAGTGATTATAAGGGCAAGGCATAAAAGCTGGTAGGTGTTTTATTTGCATGTTCTCACACTGGTTTCTGAACCACTTTTTCCTTCCCCCCAGCTAGCGCTGCACCCGCTCCGCTGTTGTGCTCATTAGCCCCGTTAAGCTGCACTGCAGGATTCAGCTTGTTATTTTAAGTAAAATAATTTAATTAATCTGGGATTCCATAATTATTCCTTTTTGGGAGATAAACATATTTAATCTGAGTACAACAGTGTTTGTTCCCTAACCTGGGAGCCCTGGATTTTAAGCAGAGCCAACAGACGATTTTCAGAGAGGTATTAGCACAGCACTTCTGTCTGCGGTGCTGTGTCGTGCCCCTAATCCTGCGCCGCTGCTGTGCGGAAGCAACAGGGAGTGCCGAACTCGTAAAGACCTTTAGGAATTAGGTAACTTCCTCCAGGGTACGAAGCTCTTCTGTCAAAGGTTCCCGGTATCTGTGGGGTTAGTGCTGATTTGTGAGGATTGCATTAACTGATTTTCAGTGTCACAGTGCCACTGGTGAAAAGGGAGATGATAAAAGACCTTCCTGATGAAAAAGTGCTGCCATTTTCATTTCAAACAAGGCTCTGGCGTGGTTATTTTAGCCTTACGTTCGCTGGGACAGTATGGATGAAAAGGAAGCATAAGCACTTTGGTCTGTAGCTATGGAGGTAATGGCTGGGAGCTCCTGGCAAGCCTGTCCTTGGATGCTGGATTGTGGGGATGGCTGTGGGGTGTCCCTCCTGGGGCCATCGTGATGTAGTGATGGGGACCAGCTCCAGACAGGGAAAAAAAATCACTCTTTTTTCTCTGGAAAAGTTTCTAAAAATTCTTCTCGGTTTGGAGCGATGGACGCACAGCTCCTCAGCTCCCAGGAGCTGCACACTGGGGCCGGCCTTATTCCGCAGCAGGGTTTGTGCTTTGAAATTTTTCCTCCCACCTGGCTTGGGAGAAGCCCTGTG
>NW_010566498.1:0-2978 GCF_000687285.1 Phaethon lepturus
CGCTGCCATGGCAACCGGGGATGCAAAACTGCTGTTTAAAACCCAAACCGAAGAAATCCTCCACGCCACGAAACCCGGAGTATCCTTCTGACCTTGTTCCCCCCGAGCTGGCGTTTTCTCCTGGGACCCGATCAGGAGCCAGTGCTGCCTGGCGGCACCCTCCACACCAGGGGTGTAAATAACCACGGCGTCTCGCGCTCCTCTCCGTGTCCGTCTTCCCAGGCCATATCTCAAGCAGGTTGTGAGTATATTTCTTAAAATAGCTATTTTTCTCCTCCGTGTTTTGCACCTTCCTCAGTGCAGAAGCGTCTTGGCCACGGAGCCACTACGCTTCGTGGTATGCTCCTTGCCTCGACAGCTTGCGAGGGGAAAAATAAGCCCAAAAAAGGTGTGAAATGGCCACGTACACCGAGACTGAGCCACTCCCATCCATGTCCCCGCTGCAGATGTAGCAGCAGGGTACGATGCTCCAGCCCCGAGCCCTTTTTGAGGGCTTCAGGCTACCCTTGGGTGTCCCCATGAACGATGTGACCCAGGAGCGTGCAAATGTGCGTGCACGCCTGCAGGTCCTTTGACCCTGCACTCGAGGAGTTGCTCAGGACAGGGATGCATTTGGGGACATCATGTGACAGTTATGCGCCATACTTTTTGGATGTTTGCTGTGTCTTGCTGAGGGCCTGGCCCAAATCCAGAGTTTGTATGCGTGGCGACTTCTTGGTTGTAAGAAAATGGGGATTTATTTTCCATTAAGGGAAATATTTGCCTTTTCGCCTTCATCAATAGTCACGGACAAAGCCCCCAGCTCAGCCAAAGCCAGACTGTGTGGCCACCGCACCCAACCAGGATCAGACCTCCCAGAAAAACCTGACGGTACGAGGCTCCGGGGCCACGCTGGGAGCTGGAGCAAGAGAGGTTAAACTGGTATAAGTTACTCCCTTGGGAATCATGGCAAATGCCCATGAAAGAAACCCTAAGAGATGCTCGTAATATTTAATGGAGATAAAAACCCAATGGGTGTCCATAGAAATGATCCTGTAGGGAACCACAGCACATCTCCTATAGGGCAATGCATCTGCAGAAATGCTGGGGGGTCTGTAAGATTTTGTTACGTGCATCTGAGTACCTCAAAACCCGCTTCGGCAAAACCAGTACAGAGAGCTTGTGTTTAATCGACTGCGTCTTTGGAAACAAAGGCCCAGTGACAATGGGAGCGCAAGAGCCAGAGCATCCATCAGGATGGAAGGGGGATGTTTTGTGGCTGAAGGGCTGTGGATTTGGGGCAGATTTAGGGAAAGGCCTCCACAAGGCCACCTGGGAGTCATCCCATCTCCATTTTGATGGTGGGAGGGTGATGTTTCCCATGCCTCCCTTGGGGAGAGACGGGCTGCTCCAGAGCATCCTCTGGTAGCAAAGGAGCCAAGATCTCACTTTCAGGGGCAAATGGGGCAGTGTTGGGATACAAACTGGGCAGTGTTGGGATGGCACTTTGTTGTCTTGGTTTGAAGTTCTTCCTCTGCTGGCGGCCTCCTTGGTGACGTTGGGCAGGTCTCTTGGGGTGGGAGGGCACCGGGGCTGCGGGCACAGCGATGCTGCAGAAGGGAAGTGTGAGGAATACTTTCGAAGGCAACTTAACAGAAGAAAAGTTCAGAGATTATTGTTTAATCGTTTGATCTCCCAGGTAAATATTAACACTGGAAAGCCATTCATTTTATTTTCTCCAGATCTCTGCAGTATTTCCCACCGGGCAGGATTTAAAACTGTCCTTATCCAGGTCTGAAATCTGCTATCGGTCATTTCCTGCCAGGATCAAAAGCAAAGAGATGAGGTGTTGGCTGGTAGCTCGGGGAGATCCCAAAGCAGCCCTCGATCTCCAGGATCCACAGGCGAACCGGTCGTCTTGGGGGACAGCAGGTTGACCCCGGCCCATGTTGACTTCCAAGAGCTGCTTTCTGCTGGCTCTTCTTGCCTTGGGAGTGCAGCAGAACGGTTTCGTGCACCCCGAGTTTCTCTGCATGGGGCCTGTTGCGCCGGCAAGACCATGGGTGTCCTTGGTGCTCCCGCTGCAGCTGCCCCAGATTTTGTACCACGGAGAGAACAACACGCAGGTCTCAGCCCAAGGGGTCGGCATCCTGGGGAAGCCCTCTCCCTCTTCCCCTCTGTCCGAGGAACCCGCCCGGTTACAAAGACCTTTGCAAACCCCGACGAAGCCAAAGCAAAGTTGATCAGCAAAGCGATGAGCGCGAGAGAGATGAATCCTAAAGAGAGGGCCTGAAAACTGCTCCCGGAGAGAAGCGATGCCTCCTCCAGTACCTGTCCCCTCCTCACCCAACCCCGTGCTCCCATCGCTCTCAACGGGCTTCATCCCAGGCATCGAACGGGGAATGAAGTTATCAAAACCTTTCCGCAATGATTTTTTCAGACCTGTCTTTCTGAAGCCCCAGCGTGCCAGAAAGCATATAAAAATACAGAGGGAATAAACAGCAGAAACTGTCTAAACAAGCCCAAACAGATTGGGAACTCAAATCTTGCAAACCGTATGCAGCTTCACGCTTCAAATCACCTTAAGTATTTGCAGCGCGCGCCAGGATCTCCTCTCTATCATAATTAACTATGTCTGTCTCCGAGCAAAGGGAGGGGAGCTTCGGGGAGTCGTCACCATCCTTCATCTCAGCTGCCATTCCTCAGCAGCGCTGTCAGGACAGCGGCGAGATGGGGTTTTGGGGGGAAAAAGTGTCTTCCAGAATAGACTTTGAGAAACGTCCCACGTCTTTGTGTTCTGCTCTGGTGTTTTAAAAGCAGGGTGGATGCAGCCTGGAGAAGAGCGAGGGGCTGTTAGAGCCCGAGGGGTATTTTGCAAAGTTGGGGTTCCACAGGTTGAGCTGACCTTACCCACCGCCCGGATAAGCTCCGAGAGGAGCCAGGGGCTGTGTCGGTGCCCGATCAGCCGTGGCCCTCGGTCAGAGGAGCTCCCCGAAGCC
>NW_010566499.1:0-18818 GCF_000687285.1 Phaethon lepturus
TGGCAGCGTGGGGGAGGATATAATAAAATAAACCAAACCAAAATAAAAAGAGAGAAGAGCCAAGAAAGCACTTGCTTCTCATCATCTCTCAGGGAGAAAAGCCAAACTCTGTTCTTCTTATGACCTTCCGCTGCAGGGAGCAGAGAGGAAGAAGGTGCGAGGGCAGACCCCCTAACAAAGCAGGGTTCAGGCTGCCCGGACCCCATCGCCACCCCGGTTAGCAGCGGGCTGCGGGAGGTGCGAGGCGTAAGACAGGTTGCCGGTTGCCGGGGGGAACCCGGGCACAGCCAAAGCGAAGCTCCACCAAAAGCGAGGAGCAGAAATGAAAGTTTCGGAATAGCATCCAAACGACCGCGAAGGACCGGACCAAGCAGAGCTCTCCGCCCCGCATCAGCCTGCGTCAGGGGCTGCATCAGGGATGTGAACGTCCCCGGCCCGCTGCGTGGAGAGGGGTAACGACACTGAAAATCCTTCTTATTTATTTATTTATTGTAAGCAATGTACGGGTGACACCCAGCAGGCATCCGAGCCCTGAAAAAAAAAAAAAAAAGCCCCCTCTGGACCTCAAACGAGAAGAAGAAGAATGAGACAGCAGCCTTGACCCCTACACGGAGAGGAAGGTGAGCAGAAAGAAAGAAAGAAAATACAGAAAAGCCATGCAAGCACCAAGCCTGTAGATTACTGCAGCTCTTTTTTGCTTCACTGAGGACAGATATTTTACTGACAGCCATGCAGCATAAAGGCGTCATGCTGATTATCTTCTTGGAATATTTTATTTCTGGCCATGGGGAAGCAGGTAAGCAAAATACATCAATATTGCCATTCTGAAACAATTCATCCTAAGTTTAGCAAGGGGAAAGGGAATAGAAATCAGGTTTCTTTGTTTAAAAAAAAACATTCTGTCAACATCTTTATTTTAGATTGGGTTTTTACAAGGAATCTGGGTTAGTCAATATATACAAATGCTTCTTATTCCCTGCAATACACAGATTTATAGCCCAGTCTCCTCCCAAAGACTTGTAATAGGATGTACAGTTTCACACATCCTTAAAAGAAAAAAAGTGTATTATTTTTGTGAATGAAAGAAAAGTAAGAGAGAAAGAAAGAGGTAGATGGATTGAGATATCCTGGGTATTTGTTTTGAGGATGAAACATTGCCTTCCTAGGCAGGATGACAGTGAAATGACAACATCCTTGGACAGCATCACTGTAGGAATCTGAATTATTCTCTACTATATTCTCATTTTGCAACTTTAAAAGTCAGTCAACACAGTTTAGGAATTACTGTTTATCCAAGACAGTCTATTCATTCAGTGTATTCCCTGATTAATAGTTTACATGCAGTGGACAAGATTAAATTAGCATTAGAGAAAAAATGGATTAGGACAAAAAGAGAAGTTGATTAGTTGTGCGTGCCTATGTGGGTGTACAAATAAGCATATATAGGAATGATACAGCTGTAATGGTATTTACAGAGGATCCTAAAAATACCTGGATTACGATGGAGACAAATTCCTTAAGGGAAAGGAATCAAAGCATTAGATGTTTTTCTTCCTCCTGTGGTTTAATACATCTTTAAGTTTAAAAGGGATGAATTACAAAGATCAGGTCAGAAAAATAAGAATAATTATTGATAAAACAACAGTACATCCTTGGTGACTTTTCCTTTGACATACTGGCTTGAGATGTCTCTTTCGGTAAAGGAAAGCCTATCAGTGGTTTAAATTTCACCTGCGTGCTCCGAGTATTAGGACAGGAGCAACACTCTTCATGCTGAAAGCAATCAAAGTGTTCAGCTACCCTGCAAGCTCCAGTAAAGTCAAAGGCAGATCAGGTGGCTTCAGCTCAGATAACTCCCAAGCTAAAATCTTTTTGATAGCATAGACATCAGATTTCCATAACTGCAAGAGATATTTTCTTAAAAACTGAAAACAGCTCATAAATTTACAATCCTGTCATATTATCCAGTGACTCATTTGGGAAAAAGGCTGTCTATCACAACAGGACAGGGAATGAGTGGAGCGACCATATTTACCTTAGCTCTCTAGAGAGGCTAGGACTCTCCCTATAGGATACATATGTTGACACACAGCACAGAAAGGTTACCAGAAATGTCTTGTAAAGTTGCCGATACTGTTACGGAAAACAGCCCGTTATAAACTAGTCTAAATTTGCTCTGCATCCAATTTATGACATGAAAATGAATTGTCAAGGAAATGCAGCCCACAGCTGGCTGCTTGGAAAGTGAGTTTGAGGGGAGCGAGTGTGTTCTGTATGGAACTAAACTAAACTCAGAATAATGGTGTAGGTCATAGTGACTATTGAATTGAATTCAACATCCAAAATAATTGGATATTGAAGGTGATGATGCTATGTTCAATGTCACTTTAAATAAATATACGTTGCTTGGTCAAAAGATTGCAAAAATCATCAGCCTGTGAAAGCACAAGGGTTACCTATTCATTTTTAATTCTTTTTTTTTTTTTTTTTTTTTTTAAGCAATATAAGAATCTTGAATTAACCTTGAATCTTTATAGATCCTGTTACAGGTAGGGTCAAGTACTGCTTAGACTAAGGTTAGTTCAGACAGTGTTAGCCCATCTGTGTAAAATTATTTGGATGTCTCAGCCTTTTCCTGAGCAGAGAGGTGCTCAGGGAAGTATGTTTTTGACATACTTTATTAACCTGTACAGTAAACTCCCTTTTCAGCCCTATAGTTGGTCCCTCCTGGTCAGAAATGAAACAAATTCATGGGACAGTTGTGTGGGGGTACATAAAGTACAATATTTGTGGGGAGTACAATATTAGCCTTCTGCCATCCCTGTGCAGAGAAGACAGTCAGGGTTGTCAAGATTGGCTCCTTAGATCCTTAAATATAATGCCAAGGGAAAAAAAACCAACACAATCTTAGTGGTTTGGAGGAGACAAAGGAGGAGCTGGAGGAGACACCTAGGTTTTATATTAGGAGATGTGACACTTGGGTGATCCTTCTCCTAGTCTTATGCAGGTGGAGGGCGTTATTCCTCTCAAATAGACTGCAGTGGTCTGAAAACTCTTGCATGTTGGGTCAGTTAACAGGACTGACAACAGCCTGGGCTCTTGCTTCAGCCTGGACCCCCCCAGGGGAGCAGCCCCCCGGGGAGCAGCGCATCTCCTCCCGGTGGCCGCCCTCCAAAAGGGGGCGTGGTGTGGTCAAAAATGGCCATTTCTAGCACCAAGCTTAAAATCAATTGCAGGACATGGTTATCAGCAGGGTTTGGTTTCCTCTGGCCCGGGGTTATTCAGCTCATCTGCAAATGAAGCCGTGGGTGCAGGAGCCCACTCTTGCTCCAGGAGGGGTGCAGGCAGGCAGACTGCAACGGGCCACAATGGAAGAGAGCCCAGACCTGGGATTTTATTCTCCTTCTGTCCATGCCTCAGGTCACGGATGCAGCTTGGTTTCGTAGCATGTTCTGAACTTCACCTTTGGCATATTTATTCAGGCTGCAGTTGTGAGGGCAATTTTAATGCAGAAATATATCAGGCTACTCAAAAATGGGTGAAGACTTGCCAAACATATTGCATGTTGGCCCCAGACAAACCAAAGGGTTGTATAGCACCTCTGTTGTAACCAGCATTAAGGGGTAAAGTTCTAGGTCTGATTTATAAAAACTTGAGCAACTCATGTCCCTAGGGTGGTTAGGTTTAAAAGAACATTTAGAAGTTTTTGGTTATTAAGAAAAAAGTTAAACAGGTATAGAACAAGTGAAATCCAGGTTGGACATACATGCTGAAACTGCTCCATCAAAAACGCAGCAGAGGATGCCCAAAGGTTTTAGTGTTTACATGTTGCTCAGAACTGTGAAATTTGCTCTCCAGTCTCACTATAGAAGACTTGAACTCACAAAATCATAAATTTGCATATGGAAAAGAAATTAAAATTCCAATTCAAATGCTCAGAAAATATTAGGCATCTTTCCAGTCACATCATCAGGATTTGACTGAGTTGCCATATGACCTTTCTTCTGTTTGGTATCCAATGGAGGGTGGAAAAAAAACCATAAAAAAATTGAACCTATTTTTAGTTAATGTCTACAATGTTCTGTTGCATTACAAGGCTTTGAAGTAAGAGATGTCTCATTGAAATGGTGTCCCAGGAATATCAATAGTATGACCTCCCTTGAACTGCATGATTTCCTAATCATCAGATAACACCATTGTTATAACAAGTGCCAGGCATGTGCCATTGACCTGCCACTTTGTGGCACAGCTCTGAGGGACCAGAAAACAAACAAATAAATTAATCATACCATTTATGGAGCCAAGCCATCCTCCATGGAGTAAAAGCTAATCAACTTCATAACAACATGCAGTGACCATGCACAACCAAACTGTTTAGTTCTTTATGAATTATTCAGTGAGTCCTCCTGGCAGTTGGGGTAAGTTGTTTGTTTGCCTGGCTGCCGTTTCTCTTCTGCAGCGGTCCCCTCGTTGTCCAGATTCAACATTTCATGTTGTTTCCACAGAATCAGTGAGTGATGGACAGGCTGCGCTATCCTTGTGGCCAAGCAATGTTCTGCCAATTGATCTCTTTAAATGCAAAGCTTTTAATCGACTGCAGATTTTGTTTTCCAATCTCTCTCCTCTCTCAAACTCCCTTCTGCTAATTTGCGCTTTGTTCTTCTCCCATTTTTCTAATGACACAGCAGTTCAGACAGGAACTGTTTATTGATGTTGCTGCATTAGCAGGCAGAGCAGATAAACCTTCTTGTGACTGTTGTTCAGGAGAAACACCATGTTTTGCTTCCTTTTTTCAGGTTCAGATAAAAACAGCTGAAAAACTCTACACAAGACTAATAGCCCATTTATGGGAAATATAAAAAGCTGCCATTCTCTTTAAAGAATGTTTCCCTTTTTACTTTCTCACATTCTTGTCTGCAAAGCTTCCTCTATATAACTCCTTAATTTTGGAACTCCAGCATTGCATTTCCTCTATGAAAGCTTCAGTGGTGTGATCCATCAATAGAGATGGACTTTCTTTTAATTACATGGTATATTTATCCATAATCCAATAGCATTTGTAACATGGACCCATTCTTAATCAAAACTAATAACCTGACTCTTAGTCAGAGCTAATGCTTGTTCAAAGCTCAGTTGTAAGACCAGTCGCACTTAAATTCTCTGGAGGCAAAGATGACAGCTTTCTGCAGCATTGAGCAAAATCAGTTAATATCCAATCTACTTTAAACACAGAAATTTCTATGCTTTCCTCATTTCCAGTAATTTTTACCAAACAGCTTAGATAGGAACATGAACCTAAATGCTATTTGCAAAGACATTCTTGAGGCATGCAGTTCATTATCTTTTTGCTGACTTGCAAGGATAGATTTATCTTTATTTCAAGAATTCAGCATGACTCAGTGAAATTCACCCTCCAGAGCAGACAAAAATTTGGAATTTCAGATGCTCTGCAAAAAGGAGGAAGCTCTAAACAAGTGTTGTGAAAACCCGAGTCTTTTCTCAGGACAAAAAGACTCAGAGAAATGTAAAGGAACCTCCCAGATAAAAGTTTCTGAAGGTCCTGGTGTTCCCCTGTAACTGTACTAGGCTCAGATGGAATAAGAAGTTCATAAAGAAAATACATTAAAATGGTCATCAAGCAGTCAGGATGGTGTGAGGGCTTGGTGGAGGATCTCCAGTAGCGCTAAGAATCACCTGCTCAGTTGAAGTTGGGGGGCAAAGAACTGAACTGATAGATGTACACATCTTCTCTCCTTTCCTCTCCAGCTGACTTCTGCAACTCCTCCTCTTTCATGAAAATTCATCTCTGTGCTAGCTAGGTGGTGGGACTGAGGAGGGACAGCTTTCATTCCTTTGATCTGAGGACTGTTAAGTGCACATGTAATTCTGGCACTGCTGCCCTCTAAGCTCTGCCAGTCTCCTAGGACTTCACTGGGATACTAAAAAAAAAATCTTGGCCAGACCATTCCAGCTACTGGTGGAAGACAACCTCCACCAGGAGGAAACCTACTGTGTCTCCAGACACCCCCTTTCCTTGAGGCTGCTGCTTACAATGTCTGTAAGACAAACACACATTAAGTTCCTTTGAAGGTGGCTTCCACCTGTTTCTAAGAGTAGAAAAGAGCATTTTTGGATGATCTGCTTCCTTGCTATCTGAAATTTAGGACTACCTTCTACTGTATGTAAGCTAAAACAGCAGACACCATTGGTCAATGGGATTCAGTGGACATATAGCAACTTTGTCTTGTGTCCTAATCCTGGGAAGCAAAATTCATGAGGTGTTTTTGAAACAATGTCCATCTCTGACCTTTCTTTTCTGGCATGTGCAGAAATGTCACTAAGGAACTAAGGACAGAAGCAACCCAGATGCAAAACTGTGCACACTGAACAGAATTATTCACCTTAAACATTCCTTTTGGAAAGAGGAACATCAGTTTCATCCAACTGCATTTATGATTTGAGTATTTTTATAAGGCTGAATTAGAGAGTCTTTTCTTTGACTTAACTTGATTTTTAAATTAATTTTGCCTGAGGAAAGGCTGAATGTAAACCGAGTAGGGATTTTTAAATTTGCCCTACAATGCTGAACTAATAGCTGACCTTTGAACTGCTCCTAGATTACCCAGGGTTTATGGTCATCCTATGTTTCATTGGAAGGGTCATTTCCTGTAGGACTTACATCCAGTCATCTGACTTGTGACCTCTTGGATCAGATTTGTATCCTTGCAAGGTCAGTCTTTAACTCCTTCTAGACTGTTAAGTTGCAAAGAGGACACTGTATGTCATTAGAAAAGCAGTCTTCTCTGGTATGGTAATAAGGTTTTGGAATGACCTTTAATTCCAGTGTCACAAGACACTACTGATTTCCAAACAATATTAAGACTTTGTAGCTATTGCTACCTTTTCTTAATTTAGAAATAAGTAGATATATACATTGAAGATACCAAAAATTTTCCAGTATTTGCAAACTTGGCAAACAGAATATAGTCACCTACTTCTATGTCCAGGTACTTAAACAAGAGAGAGACTTGATCTTCAGCTCAGCTAAGTACTAACAACTCCAGCTGATCTCAACAGGAGCAGTGGAAACTCAAGACCTCTCAAAATTATGCCAGTAACGCATAACTACAGAAATACATTATTTCTTTATGTGTTTGTACGTGCAATTAATGTCTGTAATTTGTTGGGCAGGAATCATCTCTTTTCTTAATGTAGCTACAGTGTATAGTACAGTTTGACTTTGCTTTCTGATAACAAAAATAAATGCATTAAATACATTCAGGCCTCAGATACAGAACTTTACTAGAGTGAAAGTAAGAAAACACAAGATTTTTGTGGTTAAACATAAAATTCAATAGACTGACACAACTGCATTTTCAATAGAAATCAAAGTTAAGCACCATAAGCATGTGTTTTCTAAAGACCTCAGTTTCTGAGTTAGGCACCAAAACCAAGGACTAGATGTATTGAGAAACTCCCTCCAAACTTTGTGTGAAAAGATGAAGTAGCTCTCCTTAGAAGGAGTCCCTTTGGATGTTGAACCCCAGATGAGGACTCCAAACATTTGTGTGGTCATCTGTGTTACAGCCTGAGAACTATTTGAGAAATTCTACTTAGTTGTGTTTCTTTCGTCTTTCAGATCCCATGAGGCTACGAGCCTTCCGCTGCAATGGCCGTTCTTGCAACCCTCCGGTGGGAAACCTTGCAACAGGGAGGACACCAGTCACTCTCACCACATGTGGCCAGAACAGTACAGAACTGTACTGCTTCTACCCAGACCAGAATCTCCTCCATCAGGTCTCCCATGGCTGTGGCCAGCCTCGCTGCACCAAATGCAATGCCAATCAGCCTGATAACTCCCATCTCCCTGCTGACATGACAGATGATTTCTTTGCAAATCCCATCTCCTGGTGGCAGTCTGCCCAAGGGGTACACAGGGAAGAAATCAGACTGGACTTTGAAACAGAATTCTACCTGACCCATGTCATTGCTGTGTTCAAGTCACCTCGCCCAGCTGCGATGGTGTTGGAAAGATCCCAGGATTATGGGCTGACTTGGAGGCCCTACAAATATTTCTCTGTCAACTGTACAGCGACTTTTGGGCTCCAGGATGATCTCATTGAGGAGGGCTCCATGTGCACGTCCAGGTATTCAGATGCAGTGCCTTGCACCAGAGGAGAGGTAAGGAATAACAGGTTTGGACTAAATTTAACGTCAAACAGCTGAAGGCTGTCTGAAAAACAGAGAGTATGTGCTCAAAGAGATACTGTGCATAAAAATTAAGAAAGGTAGCCCATCCCCAAAAGCTTTATGTTAAGAAAATAAAGGGGAAGAATAAGAGAAATCATATATCAATGAAAACAAATGAAAATACTTTAACAAATTTCTTTTATGAGAGTTGCACAGGATAGGATTAATATTGCCCAATCTTACATTGCAGATGCCAATAACTGAAATAGAATTCCAACAAAATAAACATAGGGAAATACACAGTTGTACAGTCTGATTTATCCAAACTGTTCTCCTACTTTAGGATGACATGAACTGCATGGTCTTTCATTTTGTTTTCTATATAAAAAGTCCTAGATGACTGGATGACTTTTAAATACATCCTTCCCCTAAGTTTAATGTAACTTTTCCTGCTTGGGGTGACTGCTCTGATTGTATCAAGTCATAGGTTCCAGAAATTAAACTGTTTAGAAACAGTAAGTGGAACTGAGCAGCCAGGTTTCACTATTCAACAGTGGGAAAAGGCCCTCCCTTGGTATGAATATTCTGATAATAAACATATGCAGAAGGCTTTATTTTAAAATAAACATACAATTGCTCTGATAAATCCCTCTGACAAGAACATTAACAACTGCCTATTAATCAGGTATTTTAGTTTAGTTATGGCGCTTTTCATTCATCAGTCTTTCATTCATCATCCCAATGGTTTAAGTGGGAAAGTTAGTAAATAACATATTGGTATCATTTTATAGAAGAGACATGAGGCACAAAGGGAGATTATAAGACATTCCTATAGTCACAACAGAGGCTGGAGTCACAGAATCACAGAATCACAGAATCACTTGGTTGGAAAGGACCTTCAAGATCATCAAGTCCAACCATTAATCCAGCGCCACCATGTCCCCTAAACCATGTCCTGAAGTGCCACATCCACACGTTTTTTGAACACTTCCAGAGATGGCGACTCCACCACCTCCCTGGGCAGCCTGTTCCAAGTCCTTTTACTTCCTTCTCTTTTCCTTAGAGAAGTCACAATCCTCTTGGTTTCCCTGTCTGGAAGTGATCATGCAGGTTTGGCAGTAATACTTTGCTGCAAATTAAACTCAGTTGTGAGGTGAATGGTCCAGATAGGCTTCAAAAACAACCATGGTTTCAGCAGTGCACTTCAAAATGCACTTGAGAAGAAAGAAACTAGTGTACTATACCTGAGAGAGGAAAACAGCAGTAAGGACAGACTGAGTTCATCTTTGTGCAACAGGCTAGGAAACATCTCTGCATATTAGAAATCTGGAGCAGATCATCTGACTACTAAACTGTCTTGTTCCTGGAGTAGTAATTCTGCTGGTCAGTTATGATACATTTAAGTCAAACACATCCAAATGTCTTCTGTACAGAGATTACAATTCGCCACGTCAATACAGAATCTAGGCAACTCATACAATTTTCCACTCTTGTGTGCTTTCCAATCAAAAATCTGGAAGTACTTTGCAAGATCCATTTAATGATCTTCAGCACACATATAAGGGTCCTTTTGCCGTTTCACAGATGGGGGAAAAAGCAGCACAGAAAGGTGAAGTGTTTTGCGGTAAAACAGGACAATTCTGGTTGAGTAAGGAACAGAATACAGGGTCTGAGGTAAATGTCTTGGCCTTAAATGCAAAACAGTTCTTCCTTCTCTAGTACAGTATCCCCTGTTGCCCTGCACTATGTTGGCTTTTGTGCTTACTTAACCTTAGGGAATACCATTAAGACCATGTGTTGCTGCTGCAACAAATCTGAGAAGTGGATGGCAGAAAATCAAATAATAAAACATTCATCCAACACAAGCCTTTGTGATTACAAGTGTCAAAATGATTCTGTCAACTTGGGCAGCAACTACACTGAAATGAGTATGTGTATGCTTAATCAATCTACGCTGTGGTAGTAGATACTAGAAAACAGTAAGAACAGTCATATATTTACAGGTCATACCCTTGCAGATCCCAAATTCTTTCATGAACTGTTACATAAATTGAATACATACAGAGGTCACTTCCTCCACGGGATGGAGAGCTGAAGCTTTAAAGCAGCACACAGGAATCTGTACGGCAACTTAACAGAGAACAAGACAAATACTGTTTCACAGCACATTAACCCAAAAGGATTCTGAAGTTCTGGACACACTTTACAGAGACCTCTTAATCAATCCATGAAATGCCATGATGGAAAGGGTGCAAAACCATCAGGATTTTCAGGTCAGCAATATGACACAGCAGATTCTTTTGTGAATGAAAATAAAGGAAGGCAGAGCGTAGTTATTTAAAGTGATACCTGATCATATTTGCCTGAGTGACACCGCTACTCTTACTACAAGTCTCACAGGATCTTTGCCCACGCATCTCAAAACTGCAATTTTACATCTTATTTTAAAGATGTCACAAATGTCACCAGGGCATCCCCTCAAGCACTGACCCACAACTGACTTGGAAGGAAGCTGACTGAATCCCCACCACTACTTTCTGCAGTGTTCTCTGCTTCTTTTTCACCTCCACTCTGACTTATCCAATGACTGATTCTGGCTGAGCCTTGGATTGCCGAGGAGCTCATAACACAAGCTGACAACATTTCTGAAATTATTAAAACCGTTCCAACTTAAATGATAATTAGTGCTCTGAGATAAATGCCAGTTTTCTCTACTTGAGGGAGCTGAAGTCATTTCCACTGCATGACGCTCAGGTTTTTCTTAGGCATTGTCCTATTCACTTGGAGAAGAGACACAAATTCCTTTTTTAACAGAGCACAAAAGGAATCAAAAAAAGACACGGCTTACTAAGAACACTTAGGTTTAAAACCCATGTGGGACACATCATTAAGCAAGATTTCGGGTCAGCTGGCTTCCAGAACTGAGAATGTAGGTGTGAAAGGAGAAGGTGGTAAAGCTACAGTAACTTACCTGCAGCTTTATACATAAACTGAGATGCATCTCCTTGAGTCAGCACACTCTGGTGGTCCTCCAAGACCACTGAAAGAGGCTTTTCCTGGGAGCATGATGGGAAACTTGGCAGAAGAGAAACTTAGGAGACTAGAATGGAAGGAAAAGACATTTGTGTGTGTGATGTGACAATGTCACAACAGAATATAATGTATCACTAAGTTAAGGTGTATCCCTTGTCTTGTCGATTATCCCTTATCTTTCACCTCTGACAGGGTCACACATCTCCATTCCATCTCAGATAAGGTACAGCCGAGACAGAATGTGTCATGCATTGGGGAACAAGTCCTGTAGAGATGCAAGGAGATGACTTCCTAATGTCTATTTTGCAGTTTCCTTTTACTCCAGCATTCACTAAATCCCTTACTCCTGTTCAGATCCAGAGTACTTCTGCAGCTAGAACCTATCTATCTGAGACCCCCAATCTTAATTCTTCTGGCAATAAAACTGCTCTGTTGATGATTTCTGGTCTAGGAGGCAGAGCAATTTATTCACTGCCGATTGCCTACACATCATTTGCTTCATATGAAGCACCACAAAATCAACACCTAACTTTCTATGCTTACAAACGCTTCTCAGTGAAAATCCTTCACTAGCATGTCGTAAGTCCTGACTGGCCTGTTAAGTACCATATGTTTTGCCTGTTGACTTCTATCACTATAAGAAATTATATATAAAATTGGAAACAAGTGCTTCTAATCTTTAGCATATTCTCAAGGGAGAACATTCTTAACTATACTTAAGGGAGAATAGTTACTGCTATGCTCATCAGCTTCAGTACGCCAAACTCCAACATAATATTATGAACTAAAACCAACCCACCTTTTTTAGGTCTGTTCATCTACTGTAAGTGCATCTACAGGCAATGCTTGCACACAGTCTTATGCACCGAGACCTTTTTTACCTTCTTGTCCATCCATCTGTGTTTCTAATTTAAAAAGAGTGTACTATATAGTCATGGAGCCTAAAAAGAGCCTTCAGGTAAGCTAATGTAAATCAAAACTCTGGCCCAAACAAAAGGAGAAATTACGACAACGTTGCATCAGATATTAATGTGACTTGCAGTTCAAACATCAGGTGTGGGAAACAGGGCCTGAAATGTTCCAACCTTCATCCTGACAGCATGTGCACTCAAGGATTTGAGAGACTAAAAGCACGTTTTTAATAAACCAGAATAATGGGAAATTAAAACAAATGTTCTCCTCCATCGAAGATGATGTTTGCATGAAAGGAAGACATTAACATGCAAAGCTGGGTAGAACATTGACCTGCTTATAACCATCAGACCTAAAAGGAGACCCTTCCCCTATTTGGTCTAGCTAGTGAAAGGGAGTTTTGAATCAAAGGCGGGTTCATTTATGTGAGTGTCTGTGTGACAGATGACACCAATGAAGTGTGATATAATAAACCCATTACTGGAATTCACTGGGGGCTGGAAGAATTGTGTATGCCTGAATTAAGTAACTGGTTTCTATGGAAACATGTTAAGTGTGCCTTGCACAGAAGACCTGTTCGTTCTCCGTTTTGTATCCTGTGGTGAACTCTTTAGGGACAGAAGTCCCCAGTAGTGCCTTTTATCAAAGATGAGTGGACTCGCTTTGTAGCTAAAAGACTTTTAATCACTCTTCTAAATATATTCTGTGAATGCCACATCAAGACATGTTGTGATGGGATGCAGTTCTGTCTGCTTCAAAAGCCACCAGGTTGTTCAGACAGAAGCCACAGTCAACCCTATGGAAGGCCTTTTCCTCTGCACTGACACTGAAGACCTCTGCTACCTTTCTCCATCTACAGGAACTCCCTGAGCAACAGTTATGGCAGAGGGGAACCACTTGCACAGAGACACCAAACCAGGCCAGGGCCAGGGGTCTCTCTGGAATGTATGTGATCCTGTTCCAAGAACCTACATTTTTTGCTGTCTTTTCTCCAGCTTTTCTTTTACTGTATTCATGCCAAACCTTTTGATAAACAAAGGAGGATCCCCCCCACACACGTGCACATACTCATTAAGTGGCAACATCAATAATTCAAGAGGTCACTACTGAGGCTTCAGTGGCTTCTTAAAGGTCTGATCTCATATGGCAGTGGGGTCACTGAAAAGAAACATGCTCAGCACATCATGAGGCTGAATTCCTAGCAGCTAAGATGTTGCACTGCAGTGAATTGTCCAGCAGCCATCAGGACTGGCCTCTCAAAGTTGCATGATGCTCGGGTTATTCCGACTTCCAGCCGGAAAGGATTCCAGGATGGATTAGTCACTAGTGAAGGTAAGCGCCCGAATGTTATGACTAGGGCTGTCTGTTCAGCATTTTGTTTAACTTGAACTATAGAGGAGATAGAATGCAGAGCCAAGTTGAGAGGAAGCAGTTAACACCAGCAGTGTAAACAAGCAGATAGCACTGCCAGGCCCTGCTTCCCTGGAGGAAGAATTAAGGGGCTCAAGTATTTGTCTCTGAAGGGAATTTGAACTGACGAGACCAGTCCAGCATTCCCACCCCTGGCAAGTGAACTTCAGGAGGGCACCAAGTGTCCTACTCTGACCTGGGTTGTAATGAGCCATTTCAGAGACATCTGGAACCTTATACACCAGCCAGAAAGGCACAGTAGGTGGGTTTTTTTGAGCATTGCTTCTGCATTTCCTGAACATACAAGGCAGCAGATAAAAAATGAATTTTTCTTCTCACCTAGTCTTATAAAACCTTAGTGGAGTTGCAGCCGTGACTTTTTTTTTTTCAAGTCTTAACTGTGAAAAAATTATTGTCTAAAATGCTATGAATCTTAGAGATTCATTGCTGTAATTTTTAAACTGCAGGCAAAAGAACACAGTTCACTGTTTGTTCTATGCTTGTCCACACATCACTGTCATAGTGAGACTATACACTTAGCTACGTCTGTTCATGTGTAAGATTTCAGCCAGACCTAGAGATACAAGTGGCTCCACTTACAAGAAATAGATGCTCTCCCATGAGAATACAGCTTGGTTGACATTGGTTGACACTGACGGTCATGGGTTGTTTTAACTTTCCCTGAGAATTCAGCAGACAGAGTGAAATGGGTCTCCTCATTCTCAATCCACTTCCCAGTCAGGCTGTCTGCATCACAGAACTCCTCGTATCACCCTTTGCCATTTCAGAGCAAGTATGGTATCGTTCCTTGTAATGAAAAAGGACACTGCACTTTGTGGGAGCATGGAAATGTTCTCACATCCCCATGTAAGGTGGTGCTATGTAGAATGGAAGGGATTTTGTCCATTCCCTGTATACAGACTGCAAGCTGAAGGTTTTTGTGCCTAATAGTCTAGATTTTGTGCTCCAACTACATTACATTGATAGAAGATACTGTTTCTCCCTACAAACCTTGCCTTTCTACACAGATGTAGAGATTTCCAGCTGTGGGTAACCTGAACCTACAGAATACATTTAGTTTGAGGGAGAGAAAAAGTCTGCATGGCTATTCAGATTTGTCTGCCTCTAATTTGAATTGTGCAGTTTTTTCCTATCATCATATTGGCAGCAATGCCTAAATATTAATATTAATGCCACACTGACTGGATTACTGGAATAACCTCAAAACAAATACAACTTGAAGGGACATTGACCCTTTCTGTTCTGGAAAACACAGAATGAATTCAAGATGCCACTGTCTTGGTAGTAGTTGAGTTTACCCAGGTCAGAGAAATTAAAAAAATCAAATGCACAATTATTTCTTCAGCAAACTACAATATTCTACACTGGCTTCTAAGTTTTATTCTCTAGAAGGACAGAAAAGCAGTGGATCTTGACTAAAAAACACTATTCCATGAATCATTAAGATTGGGCCTTCTAATAGCTAAGAAAATAGCTAGACGTTCTTTGTGCTCTGAACAGTATTTCAAAACAGGAAAAAGACTACTTCGTAGTAAAGACTACTGTACTACAAGATGGAAAAATTAATTTAAGTCGAGGGGCTCCATCAAATAAATCAGGGGATATTTGACACTGGGTAGGAAAAATTCTGAGATAATTGTTTACTATTCCTTTAAGAACAAAATCAACTCACATGAAAATCTCTTAATGAAGAGGATTTAGGACTGATGAGAGTTTTTATTGCAGCTTCCTTCTGATGGGCCTAGTATAAGCACAGAGACATTTCTCATCTCATTAACCTGATTGTGTGCAACATGATCAACGTAGCTTAAGGATTATTTGTAATATCAAATTCTTGTTCCGCACAAGGATCTTCTTTTGTAGGAGGCCATACATTGGCACTGTCCTCCATTTATGACTCATATTCCTTGACCTTAGGCTATGAGCTTGCAAGGGGGAACCTTTGTTGTGTCCACATCTTTTCTGACTAATACCGGCTGGAAGATCAGGTTAAGAAAACAGAATTATCTGCATCAAGAATGGAGAAGCAAAACATATGGCAAGAAATCAAAAATCTGAGACACTGTCTCTGGAATGAAGATGATCTCTTGATTGGTGATAAAACATCACCCCTTGTGAAGCTGTGCCAACTTGTGTACAGCAGAACCAATCCCCTAACAGTGGCTACCATTTTTTAGCTCTGCACAGTTACAGCATTCTCCAAATGTCCTTGCTCTTAGAAAGGTCATGAGAGAACAGGGTAGTGACCATCTTTTTGAGGTGCAGCTGATTGACTTTTGAAAATGAGAATGACAAATATGCGCTTGATAGCAGATATGCAGATAAGCATGAATGTCCTACTCAGCATTCAGCTCCAGTGTCAGCTCCTGATTGTAAGGGAAACAGAATCTAGGGTGGATTTCCACAAAGGGTTGAGACTACAGAGGTGCTGAATAGCCTCAACTTCCACTCAGTCCAATGGAAGCAGAAAAATTTCTAGGGTGTCCCTGAGCAGACTTAATTTCCATCAGATTTTCTTCTGCAGCTCTGCATATGCTACTTTTATGAAAGCTGTACAGTGATATTTAGACAAAAAAACAGGAGATTTCAAAGCAGTCTGTTACAGCAAAAAAAGAACAGAGCTTCCACAGAGCTTGATACCAGATAGAGATTTAATTAGGAAAGACATGGACCTATTGGAGCAGGTCCAGAGGAGGCCACAAAGATGATCAGAGGGCTGGAGCAACTCTCCTATGGGGACAGGCTGAGAGAGTTGGGGTTGTTCAGCCTGGAGAAGAGAAGGCTCTGGGGAGACCTTACTGCAGCCTTCCAGTACTTAAAAGAGTCTTATAAGAAAGATGGGGACAGACTTTCTAGCAGTGCCTGTTGCGATAGGACAAGGGGTAATGGTTTTAAACTAAAAGAGGGTAGATTTAGACTAGATATAAGGAAGAAATTTTTCATAATGAGGGTGGTGAAGCACTGGCCCAAGTTGCCCAGAGAGATGGTAGATGCCCCATCCCTGGAAACATTCCAGGTCAGGTTGGATGGGGTTCTGAGCAACCTGCTCTAGTTGAAGATGTCCCTGCTCACTGCAGGGAGGGGTGGACTAGGTGACCTTTAAAGGCCTTTTCCAACCCAAACTATTCTATCATTCTAGATGAGAAATAGCTTTCAGGAAACATCAGGGAAAGCTCTTTTCAGAGCTTGCATCTTAATTATAAGAATACACTAATTTTTCATTACACTCTTCATGTCTTTTACATTAATATAATGGAAAACTGCAAATTTGCATGGTATCTCTGAGAAATGAAAAATTAATCATATTTCAGCCTTTCTGCAAAAGGCAGAAGTCAATCATCTATCTGTATAGAAAGAATCTGCTTCATAGGCTTCAGAAACACAAACTTTGTGAACTAAAAAAAAGGGAACAAATAACACAGCAAAAAGACAGTGTCTCTTCCCACAGCTCATGACTCTAGCTCAGTAATACTTAGATCCCTTTCTAATCTAATCTTTAAAACATTTATGCAGAAATGGTTGAGATGGCCACACTCTTATCTTTTACCTATTATTATTAATTAACATTGCATGTATTGAACACCTACCTCTAGGGATTCTCAAATAATTTTACAGGTATAAATTAATTAATCTTCCTCCCATTCCATGAATTATTTGAATACCTGTATCCTATTTTTAAAAAAAGGTAAGCAGGACATAAAACAGACTTCTATTCCTACTGAATTCACTGGCAATCCAGAACAGCATAAGGCTTAAGTTACTTGCTGAATGTTATATTGAACAATTGTGCTGGGGCTTTGAACAAATAGTCACATTCCTTCCTCTGTATTTTGGTCACAGTGACATCTCTCCCTTTTTTACAGAAATAAAATTCTTCCCTATACTGTATAAAATTATCATCAACCATATATACAACCACCACCAATCTGTCTCCTAATTTAGGTTTCATTTTTTCTTAGGGAATCATAAAGCCAAATACATTAATTTAAAATATAATCATGTATTTTTAGTACAGAAAAAAGTTTAGTGGTTTGGTTTTGTTTTTTTGGGGAGTAAATTATACATTTATGGAAAAATAATTCAGGGCATGTAAGGTGAGATACCAAATCTATTTTAGAAATTCATCCTACTCTACAATTATTTGAATCAATACACATAGTAGCCTAGTAAGTATAACTTATGGACTGTAACATACTGCTTTTGACAGTAGGGCAATACATATGTTAAGGAAAGTCTAATGACTGGCACTTGAACGTGAGAAGTCACATCCAATCAAATACTGAAAATAAGCCAAGAGATGGTGATTACCTTATACTCTTCCTTGTGCTCAAGGGTTTTAACCACCAGTATTTCAAGAAGAATGTGTCCTCCAGAAGGGAAAAGAGAGGAAAATATCATTTTCCAGTTTTATGCATATATGAAATAATGCTGCTAAACTCATTTAAATATGAAATAAAACTGTGCTATCTCTGTGCAAAATGCAGCTCTCCTAAACCTACTTATATTGGCATAAAGTATCTGCTTTGACTCTGCTGATACAAAATATCTTTGTTATAAGTAAGTCCTCAATATCATTGATCTTTACAAAGTTAAGGAAGGCTAATTCCTTAGTTGTTGTTGAATCCAAGAACCTATAAATGCCACTCCCAAAAGACTTCACTAGTGTTATGTCACCCCAATCAGATCTTTAACACTTAACAAGTTTTGCTGTGGGAGAGGTAAGGACAAACAAATCCAGTCTCCCTGCTAAGCTTATTCCAGACAGAAATGTGTCATGAATTAACCATACAAGCAAACTTGTACCTCAACTAGAATGGAATACTGTTTTTTCTTAAAAGTATGCCACAGTCCCTATGGGACATCCAAGCTATTAACATCTCTACTCACAAATAATGTTCAGAGTTCTAAGGGAATATGAAAAATGCCAAAGCAATTCCCCTAAAGAGATGCAAGGCCAGAAATGAAAATATTTGCAAAACAATAAACCCACAGGGAACCCAACCTTTTTCCAAGCTGCCAAGCAAAAAACCAAAAAACAATACAGCTTCATGAAAGCAAATGGCCCTATACTGAGAGAAGGGCACCCAACAGCTGTCCTTTTGCCTGAAGAACTCAGTGCTATCTGGATGTCAATTAAGACATGAGGAGGATGCCTAATTGACTGAAGATCCCATAACATGAATCCATCCCTTTAAACTTCTCATACGTTATACAAAATAGGGTTGGCCACAACAACCCCATGCAACGCTACA
>NW_010566500.1:0-304 GCF_000687285.1 Phaethon lepturus
TCCCACTCGGCGCAGGGTGGTACTGCCAGGAGATGCTTCCTTCCCCCTGCCCTGGAAATGCCCCCCCGGGGGGCGAGGGGGCCTGCAAGGGGCACGCGTGGTGCGCAGGGCTGTGCACGGTGCGCAGTACGTGGTGCACGGTGCTGGGGCCATAGGCTGTGCGCAGTACATGGTGCACAGTGCCGGGTGCCGTGTACAGTGCTGGGGCCATGCACGGTGTGCGGTACGTGGTGCACGGTGCTGGGGCCGTGCACGGTACACAGCGGTTGCCCGCCAGGCTGGTGCCTGGTTTGCAGCAGGGCCC
>NW_010566500.1:436-1330 GCF_000687285.1 Phaethon lepturus
CCTGACAAAATCCCCTGCACCCCTGGGGTGCCCTGGGAGCAGTGCTGGGCAGGGGACTGGGCTGGGGGGCATTGCTCAGCACCCTGGCACTGCAGTGGGGTCTGGTGCCCCACTGGGTTTAGAGGCACCGATTCACACCCCCATCTTGTTTCCAGCCTTCTGAATAATGAGGGGTCCTTGCTCGCCTACTCGGGCTATGGGGACACTGATGCCAGGGTCACCGCGGCCATTGCCAGCAATATCTGGGTGGCCTACGACAAGAACGGGCACCAGGCATTCAATGAGGACAACCTCAAATTCATCCTCATGGACTGCATGGTACGTAGGGCTGGGGGCTGCCCTCCCTTCCCTGAGGACCCAGGCACCACCATGGCTCTGGGGGTCCCCTGGGACCCTGCCGGTGGTCCCTGCCAAGCCAGGGATGCGACGGGTGCTGTGGATTCGACGGGTGCTGTTTCCCCCTGGGCAGGAGGGGAGAGTGGCCATCACGCGGGTGGCAAACCTGCTGCTCTGCATGTACGCGAAGGAAACAGTTGGATTTGGGATGCTGAAGGCCAAGGTAATGCTGGTGGGGAGGGGGCCGGGGCAGCCGCAGGGCTGCGTCCCTGCTGTGGGGTGGGAAAGAGCTGTTGAGGAGGATGAGGATGGGAGTGGTGGAGGAAGCTGGCATGCCTGGGACGCCTCTTTCCTCCTTGCAGAGGCTCCTATGTCCCCTGTGCCAGCCCGAGCGCCGCACCACACCTTTCTAAGGCTCTAAAATGAAAGATAAATTAAAATAAGCACACGGGTGGTGTGCATGCAGGTTGCAAAATTTGGCACCACTCACACCGCTCTCCGCTCGCAGGCGCAGGCGCTGGTCCAGTACCTGGAGGAACCGCTCACGCAGGTGGCTGC
>NW_010566501.1:0-345 GCF_000687285.1 Phaethon lepturus
AGTGCTGGGACAACAGTTGGCCTTCGTGAAGTCACTTGAATGGGAAAATGCACAGTTTAGATTTACTCACAGCCAATATTTAATCTTTTTTTTTTAAAAAAAAAAAGCTTTTTCTGCTCTTTTTATGCCTTAGATCAAAGCGCTCTCATTTTAACTACTCCCTTGATACTGCATTTTGTCCTTTTGGCTTCAGAAGCACATTACACAGACACAACTCCTGCTCTGCCTTTGAACTGCGCCCCATGAATCTCATGATCACAGCACTTGTACAAACTTGCGGTGAGAATAGCCCCACCATTTTCTTCGGGACGCTGGCCGGCATGTGAGCAAAGCGCTTCTGTGGCT
>NW_010566501.1:489-977 GCF_000687285.1 Phaethon lepturus
TGTTAGTCCAGCCTCCGGCTGCTGCTCTGGGCCCAGCGGTGCCCGGGGCTGAGCGTTGGGTGCCGACGTCCTGGCGGAGCATCGCCAGGTCAGCAAAGACTGGGATGCTGGAGCGGGGACGCTGTCAGGCAGAACGCCTCGCTGCGGCGGTGCCGGTGCTCGGAGCAGGCGGCGGGACAGCACGGCTCCTGTCCCGATGTCTGCCGCCTTCTCTTGATCCCTTCCGCTTTCATTTTTTGTTTACTTCACCCGAGCTGCACGTTGGGGAGCACGTAGACGGCGGGCAGGCACTGCTGAGAGCTCACAAATGACATCACAGCACGGCAAAGGCAGCAGCACCTGTTGCATTAGCATAAACTCTCCGCATGGCTCTTACCGCGCTGGGTCCCTTGTTCTCCGAGCTCCCTGGCCGAACCGGGCAGACGCCGAGATGCGTGGCTTACGCCCTGCCGCTCCGCACGCGCTGCTCGCACGGCCGTGAGCTGGCG
>NW_010566502.1:0-4049 GCF_000687285.1 Phaethon lepturus
GGGGGGAGAACACAGGGTGTAGGAAGCGCAAGGCAGAGCAATAGCAGATGCCAAACGATGGTGGGAGGCCAAGAAGAAGTAAGGCTGGCCTGGACCGGAAACCCGAGAGCCTGGGGGAAGCTGGTTTAGAGGTTAGTGTAAGTAAAGGTACAGGCCAAAGAGAAGTTGGGGCTGAGAAAGGGTGGGAGGCCAGGGAAGAGTTGAGGCTGAGCAAAGGTGGTGTCCAAAATGTGGTGGGAGGCCAAAAGTGGGTGGGAGGCTTGTGAAGACTTGAGGCTGTGCAGGGGTGGGAGGCCGAGGAAGAGTTGAGGCTGAGCAGGGGTGGAGTCCCAAAGGGCCTGGGAGGCTGAGGAAGGGTTGATGCTGAGGAAGAGTTGATGCTGAGCAAGGCTGGGAGGCTAAAATGGGGTGCGAGTCCAAAACAGGGTGGGTGGCCAAGGAAGAGTTGAGGCTGAGTGTATGTGTTGGCTTTCTGGGGCCAAAAGACTTTTGGAAGTTTAGAGAAACGGATGCTAATGATGCCATGGTATTTGGGGCCATGGTGTCAAGTTATGGAAGCTGAGGTCATGGGGCAAGAGGCCACAGGACTGGAGACCATGGGAACGGGCACAACACAGAGTCTGTTGGAGCAGATTCCGCAGGAGGGAAACGACAGGAGCTATGGCCATGGAAGATGATGCTATGGAGTTGGAGGCCCTGGGAGGGACAGCTATGTGAGAGGGGAGGCCAAGAGGGAGGGGGAGGCCAAGGGGCTCTTCAGGCTGAGAGAGTGGGAGGTAGAGGAGGTAAGGAGGGTGAGAGTGCAGGAGGCCAAGGGAGGGTGGGAGGCCCATGGACCAAGGGTGCCGAGAGAGGGTGGGAGGTGACAAGAGTGTCAGAGGCTCAGCGGGTGGACGTCCAGGGGACGCCCAGGCAGAGGAGGCTGCCACTGTCACCGTACCCTGCCAGCAGCTTGCTCGTGGCCGGGGTCTGCGTTTTGTTCTCCATGCATGTGGGTAAGCCCTGGTTCTCCCCAGCGCACTGTGGGGTGGTGGCCTTCAGGGCTCACCCCTCATGTCTAGGAGACCCATCTGAGTAAAACAAGATTTCAGTTTTGAAAAGGCTTATTTTCTCCTCTCGGATGCAAATGCAGCACAATACAAAACTCACCCCTCGTGCTACTGCGGGACAAAGACTTTGCTGAACAGAGGAAAGAGGTGAAAGACAATGTCAAGGGTAACGGGACGGAGAATTGTCAGGTTGGTTCCTGGAGCAATTCAAGACAGCAAAACTGCCCCATCTACCCCCTGTTGGACCAATGTGGGCTCTTAGTCCTCACTTAAACCACCTCTTGCACTTTCCAGTTCTAGTGGGTTTCATGTGGTCCTAACGCCTTTCTGCTTTGCGACCGGACATCCCTCCTGGCACTGGCTTTGTTATGGTCCCCCTCTGCTTGGTGCCTTCTTTAGTGATAAGGGAACATTGACATTTGAAGAAATATATAGTATGGAGGGGACAGAGTCTGTTATAACTATCTGTTCATGCTTTGTCCAGCTGTCTACTTTCCCAGCACCAACTTTTGCATGTATTGACTCGTATTTATTCCTTCCAAGTTTCAAGCTCTAGTTTGAGAAAGTGAAGGGGACGAGCTCCCACCAGGAGTGATTTCTCACCAAGCAAAAAATTCCTACACTCTCCTTTAGTGAAAATGAGAACTTCAAGTTACATGTTGAAACCCACATTTTTCCATAGTAGCTTTCAAAGCCAGGTCAGATAAATATCTTCCCTCAAAGCAGCTGTATCTCTCACTGGTTCATCACTCTTGCCAGCTATTTTGAGCAACCCAGACTAGACATACATAAATCCAGTCTTTTAGAAAGTTCTCAGACTTGGATGAGTTTTCACATTTAAACCCAATTCCATCCAGGATTTTGGTGCCTGCCCCAGCTCCTTCCATGCAGCATCATGTCCCCTCACAAGGCAAAGCCTTGTCATCACCCATGACCTCCCCTCCCGAGTGGTGTTGAAAGCTGCCTGTGGAGCTTTCCACACTGTGTCTTAACAAATATTCTGTCCTGTAAAGAAATTTCTGTTAAAGTCAGAAAATGCACCACTCTTGAGAGCGTGGCAGTGGCATTCAGTGGTTGTCATAACTTCCACGAGTAACTTCTTGGGTCTGAGTCCATGTTTGAGACACTCACATGTCTGTTTGTGAACAACTTGTGTTACATGGTAGAGTTTCCAAGCAGGGGAAGGTGTGCTCTCCCTGCGGACCAGCGGACACCACAGTCTAGTCCTTGCTCTGCGTCAACGCCCTTTGCAGAGACAAGGTGACACGGATGGTGGAACCAGGATGAAAAGCCCCAATGAGACATCACTCCCAACGGCCGGACGCACGGAGGAGTCTGCAGAGGTCAAGCCGGAGGATGAAGACACACTGCTAAACGGCAAGCGACTTCTATCACTGGGAGTGCACAAGAATAATGAGAATTTCATTTCCCGAGTGGAAATGAGAACAGCCCTGTGTGTAGCCTACAGCTCTTGGCAACGACTGTGCCAGGTCCACCAGTCCTGGTAGAAGCTGTTACAGTCACTGGAAACGGAGGGTGAAGCAACTGTGTTTTGGGGGCCGAGGGAGCATCCCTCCTTTCTGATCCTGTGCAGGAACATTCACTACGGTCACGCCATGAGCGTCTTCTCTTGTGAAGGAGAACATATGATTTTGAAGTGGCCATCATCAGGGCTGGGAATGGCCCCAGCGCTTCCCGTGCTGCATATCCCGGTGTGAGAGGGAGCAGCTCTTTCCCCGATGTGATAGGAGGTGCTGTGGCATGATTTGGTCTCTTGTACAGCAGGACCATGTCCAGGGAAGCAGAAGCCACAGGTTTCCACCGGCTCTGGGACTCTGCTGCCGGTGGATCCATCACCAACGCTGCCCGCTTCCACCAGACGATCTGCAAACAAACTACGCGTATTAGCTTAAGGGTTTTTAGGAGCACCTTTTACCCAAGAAATGCTTCGCAAGTGCTGCACTAGAGCCTGTAAAGAGCCGGTCCTGGAACTGGAGAGGACATCCACCTCCCACCACTTCGATAAAGCCCGTGGCACTGCATGTAACGCATCGCCGGCGTGCTCACCCCCGTCCTGCAGCCCTGGGAGGTGAGATCTGGGGGGAAAACGGGAAAGTGCCTTGAACAGGAAGGCTGGAGGTCTAGTACTAAAGCAATTGTAATATTGATCACGTTAAATGTAATTAGTCTTTTAATTAAGTGCTGCTTTTGTAGCATATGCAAATGTAATGGTGCAGCAGAGCTCCAATGAGTGCAGCGTCCAGGCTGGCTGCTCAGCGCCGGTTCAAGGGACCCACGATGCTCCACGGGCTGGACACCAGCTGTCGAAGGGCTCTGCTCTGTCGCCTGGGATCTGATAAGCAAGGTTAGGCCAGGGCTATTAAACAGGGTGCAGGAAATAGCTTTGAAACTGGTGGCTTTCCTTAAAAGTGAACGTTCAATGCCACCGTGTCCTTCAAGCAAAGCAGCGAGGAATGGCTTGAATGACAGTTCTGCTGGAGAGTGACTCCGCGTGACACACCAGCTCGTGGGCTTTTTCTCTGTGATTTTTTGACATCCAGCATGGCTGGCTTTAAGGTGTACGTATGTAAACACATATGTGTATGCATAAATAGGTAAGTAGACTTTTTTTTTTTTTTTTTTTTTTGGTAAAGGCAGGGGAGAAGAGGAGGAGGGAGAATAAAAATGTCTTTTGTATGTTGGCTCACTCCACGTTATCCTTTCCCTATCCTTTCGCCTTAATGCGAAGACTTGTGAAGCCCCTCTGGCTCCGGAGCTAAAACTGTGGCATTTTGCTGCTGCAAGATAATTCAGCAGACCAGCTGCGGCACTCGCCTGCTTGGAGGAGCAAGTAGCTTGTGTTACCGTGGCTCTTGCCAGGCAGCAGTTTGCCCCAAAGCAGCCCCAGCACCGTCCCGAGTGAATGAACCCAGAGCTGCAAGGGCCCTGAAAGCCGTGGGGCTTCCTTGGGCGGGTGGCTCATTTTGGAAGAGGGCCGGC
>NW_010566503.1:0-835 GCF_000687285.1 Phaethon lepturus
AGTAATTTAATTTAAATTTTTTTTATTCTCTCGGCAAGACTTTCTCATTTTTATTTTTTTTTTTCTTTTCTGTTTTACAGTTATTACCTAAAATAGGTCTCTACAGAGTGACAAAATGTTTCATTAACTGCTTTAGTGCTTCCTAGGAAAGAATAATTCGTTACTGGAACCAGTAAAATATATAGTATTTATGCTATCTCACAGCAAAAGCTTTTATCATGAACAGGGGGCTTTTGTGAGATGTGAAGTGTTTCCATTTTGTGTTAGCACCATTCATTGATGGGACTGATTTTTTTCACAGGCTGGCTGATCCAGACCATAATGCTGGCTGTTAGAGACTGTGTGGGGACAATTCTGTTTCCTGTTCTCTGGCCTGTTTGCATTAAATCTGGTCTAAACCCAAAACCTGTACTGACTGTCTACGCAGATTTCCCAGGTGATTTCATTAAATGAGCAACATCCACGAGTTTGATACGTGTTTTATATTGGAGAGTGCTTTATTCAGTGTTCTGTGAGTTGTTAAAAGGAAAAAAACACCCCAGACAAGTATCTAGATGCTCTTCTCTCATATAAGGCGTGTCCTGTGAAAGAAATACGTGCGTCTTTACCGAATCAGATTTCAAACAGATATAGGAAGATTGGTACTCGGATAGACTCAGGTTCTTCCATAAAGTAAGTCACAATGTAGACTTTAATTTACAGGCTGGTGCTAAGGGACCAGCAGCGTTCACAGGTACATGAAAGCAATACGCAGGTGTTAAGGCACCTGAAACCAGTGGCCGCGTTTTTAAAACCAGCCCCTTCCACCTGCTGGGCCGAGGCCGAGGTTTTGGCT
>NW_010566504.1:0-435 GCF_000687285.1 Phaethon lepturus
CGCCCGGCGAGGGGCCGCTGCCCCGTTCCTGAAGGGGCACACCTGGTGAGGCGAGAGGCCTGCCTCGGCCCTAGGCCTCGCCCGAGAGATATCCCCGCCCGAATGCCGGCTCCGACTTCAGCCCTTGTGGCCTCCTCTGCGGTAGCTTCGTAAAGGCTCCGTGTTTGCTTGCTTCTTAAACGGCTTAAACCGAAGAGTTTTACTGTTGCAGGAGTTTCCGGTTGTAGGTAATTAGTAGAAGTTACCTGCCTCGGTTTGCCTCTCCCTGGTAGGGGGTTTCTGTCCCAAAGCAGCTGGACGGCTAAGCCGTGAGGCAGGCAGGGGATCAGTGTGGGCTAGAAATGGCTACTGTGTCCAAAGGTGCTCTCAAGGGGCGCATTTGGCAGTGCTTTCTAGTGGCTGGGAAAGCGACTTTTTCCCCCCAATCTCGTTTTT
>NW_010566504.1:466-11067 GCF_000687285.1 Phaethon lepturus
CGTACTCTGTTTTCTCTACAAAGACCGACTGATTTCTAATTTTAATATGTCAGCAAGGTGTCTGGCATACAGATACTTCTCCAACATGATGATTGCATTACCTGTGATGTGTTCTATGATTTGTCATTTTATCCCGTGGTGAAGGTTATTTGTCCAAAACCGAATTGTTTTAAATCTTGAAGGTTGAAGGCTTGCTTTCTGACACATGAAAAATTTAGCTTTGCTTTCCTGAATGATAGCTAAAAAATTATCCTGAAGCTTTCAGGTCACATCAGTTCAGAGTTTTAGGGCATTAAAAAATTGGTTCTGTAGTGCTACAAGCTTTCGGTTTTCTCTGGGAGGGTAAAATTTGTCGAGTGAGTTAAACCTGTAAACATACGTGACCTATTTTTGCATTAAGGGTATTTGGTGGGTGGTCAGGGTTAATAGTCTGCATTAAATAGTGTTGGTAAGTGTGATGCGTAAGCATTAACCATAGTCATTTAGATTATTTTAAGGGTGGCATAGAACATTCTGGTTTGTGCTTCCTACTGGACTGTTTGTTCTGTTTGGTGATGGCTGTGTGTGCCTATTCAGGACTCTTTATTGTCTTGGAATTGAATTTTTTTTTTTTCTAATAGCACTGGTGTAGCAGCATGGATGACACTTGCTCTGTTGGCTTTTTGACATAAAACCTAGTACTTAGGTGTGTGATGATCATTTATGATACTTAGCCTTGGTGTCTGGAGGACTGGGTTCTGGTGTCCTTTAGTTCTAGTTCCTGTATATAAAATATTTGTAGGCCAGATGCTTCAAGGTGAAGTATTCCAGGCTTGGTCTGTGCCAAAGAGAAGGCTTTCAGTTTTTTGGGGGGTCTAGCAAAGTTGCAGGCTTTGCTTGCCTGCCTGAAAAGCAATTTTGGGGAGTTCTTCAAACAATCTGACAGCTCTTGGCTATCAGGGGACCCACATGACGTGAACTGGAAGGAGTCCTTTCCAGTGTGCTTTTTTGGGTGTTCCAATGGTGACTTGATAGCTAAAACTGCATGCAGTCACACCCATGAACCCTTTCTACACATTGCAGGAAAATGCAGGTTGTTTTAAGCCTACTGATACATGTACCGTATTCACCTAAATATATCTTCTTTTTTTTTTTTTTCCTCTACATGTGAAAATTGCGGTGGAATATATGGCAGACTGACATCAGAGTAGAGCAGTAGTGAAAACTGCACATGTCTGTAGGCTGCCTAACTTTATCTTAATAACTTTGAGGAGGGGAACAGTGGACAGCCAGTAAGTGTGTTGGTTTTTTTCCTCTCTCAAAGTAACTATTTTATTCAAGAACATAGAGTGAAATGAGATTAAAAAAAGTGCTGGATATTCGCTTATTTGTGTAGTTTGCTACTGTCTAGAATGGCCAACATCACTGTCTTTTTTTTTTTTTTTTAGCCATAAACAATTTAGAAACATTCCCCTCAATATAACTGTTAGTTTTATAATTTAACAGTGCAGACAATAATGTTATTCTTAAATATATTTAAGCATGAAAGAAAGGCAGAATCTGGTTCTACATGTATTGTTATCATGCAATATAACATAGTTTCTCAAGATCAGTTTCCTGCATCCTTTGACTGTATTCATACACGCAGACTGCAGCAGATTCAGTCCACTGTTCTGCCAAATGAGCAGCTAGGATTAGGACCTTGTAATCAGTAATTTCAGGGGAAGATCGCACTTCCTGTTGGGAAAAAATACCAAGTTTGGTTTTTATTTGGCCCTTACTGCAGTTGTTCTTATTTTAGTTGCATCAGAAATCATGCTGTTGGATGCCAAGCACATATACTTATTTACCTACTTAGCAAAAACTGTTCCCCAATTTTTTGTCGTCTTGACCGTTGGAATTTATTTCTGCAGTCATGTTGAATACGTTCTGTCTGCATGCATTCAGAGTCCTGCTGCAGGGATCATTTCCCTAGTCTGTTGGATTGGCCTTTCTGTGTCTTTTCACTTGTTCCCCTTTTCGTGTTCATCAGATGTCTCCTTCGCTTTTCGAGACTGAGTGCGGCCTGTTTCCATGCGACGCACTGTTTCAGCACTTTCTCCTCTGATGAGGCCGTGAGGGACACAAGTGGCAGTGGTCCGTCTCTTGTGTTTCCAGACAACTGTATTTGCTATTCTCGACTCTTGTGCAGTAGCAACTGTACTGCCCTGACCACAGCGAGGCAGCTGGTGTTTTATAACTGTGGCTCTTGCTGGTCAGTAGTGTCTTAAATTCTGATGGTAACAAGCATTAAATAGTATTTCGATGGGACTTAGTTTACAGGAAGTTTTGGAATCTCTTTCAAATTGATGGCCTGTGCTGTCTGCATTTGCAGCCCATGTTGCTGCTAAAGAAGGCACTTCAGAAAAAGTGAGGAGTAAATTTCTTTTTCCAATCTGTTTTCCTCCAGTTGCTCATCAAGCTGCTTTAAGATGCTTAGTGAGTACTTCCAGACTTAGCAGCAGCTAAATTTTCGACAACGTAATTCTCAGCTTAGCGAGAGTACTTTGTTGCAGTACTAGTGACAGTTGAGAAGGTTTTTGAAATTTGACAAAGTAGGAAAACTTTTTTTCCTTGTCCACAACTAAAAATGAGCTGTGCAAACTGAGCTTTGATGTGTTGGTATTTCTTGTTACTGCAACTGGTCAAGACAATTCACTAACTGCATGTAGTATTTCCTTTCTGGTAAACAGTCTACTTCTTATAAATAAGAGATGTTTACAAACTTTTTTGCTAAACTGTGATAGCCACTAACCACTGACAACTGTTTTTGTGCAAAACCCAGCAAATTAGCCTGATTTTCAAGAATAAAGGCTGACTCAGCAGCTTGTGTTAATTTGCTTTAGAATAATAATGAATTAGCTGTACTGAAACAGTAGCACATTGTAATGTATATGTTAGTCCAGCTCTGAAAGATGCAGGATGCAGTCAACTGCTTGATATACTATAGCATTGTTAATTTTTTGTTCCTTGAGAGATGGCTTGTGGAAGGTTGCTCTGATGCTTCATGTGACTGAACTATGTTTTGCTGGCAGAGACAGCTTCAAATATGTACACAGCACGGTGTGCTAGTTTTCTGTCCTTTTGTGAAACTTGTATGCTGGGGCTTTGCCTTGGTGCCACTGTTCTGCCAAATGAGGTCTAGCTGGAGCATCAGTTACAAGCCCTTGGGAGGTAAAGAGTCTTTCTTTCTCCTTAAATACATTCTGTAAACGGTCTACCCTATTGCTCATCTGCTTTGTGTCCCTAATTGTTGCTATGACAGCTCTTTTAATAACTCTATATTCTGTGGAATGCCAGTTAAAATTATGCGAGGAATGGTAAAATTAGGAAAACTAACCTGTTAGAAAGAATGGATGTCATATGTTCCTAGTACTTGTTTTTAAATATTTTGCTCTCTGTTAGTAAAAGATAGTGTCTAAATGCTCAGGACTATTCTTCGAGTGTACAGTTGGGCCTAAACTGCTGAGACTGAATGCAGAGTTCTGCAGCAACTCTAAAATGTCAGTCTGGACCATTCCCCGAAACAGCATGGAAGAAGAGAAGCGTAAAGTTCCTTAGTTCAATAAAAATAGTAACAGCTTGTCTGGTTAGGTAGCTGAAGGAGCTCCAAATGTTGATTTCCTCTGTCTGGTTGCACTCTAGGGAATTATCTCTAGTTTAAATATGTTTTTCCCTTTCTCCCCACCCTCACAAAGATGACAAAGCATGTTTTCCTTTGAACTAGAATTAGGAGAGTTGCTATTATTAGAAACAAGAAACCATTGGTGTTGTATGTAAATTATTTGCAACACTTAAAGAATCAATATTTTGAAGTCCCATTAGTACTTTCTACCACTGCTTGGTTGAGAGTGCCAAGGCTGGAATAATAGAAAAATCAAATGCAGTTGCACTTGCAGTTACATGAGAGAGAAACTTCAAGAAGTACAAGGCATCGTGATCTTGGACTTCACTGCTTGTTCTCTCCCTGCCCCGCCCCCATTAAGTAATGTCTGATTTCTGAATTGAAAAAACAAGGCATTATTTAATGATGTACATATTGAATGATGATTTTGATAAACATATTGAAACACTTTAACAACAGCACTCTAACCTTGTTTAAATAATTTCTATAGTATTACACCTTAAAATAATGACTGTGTAATTGTGATTATAAGTATGAGGTGAAATGGGCATTTATCTTTAATATGAGTAAGCATAGATAATAGCTATGTTCAGCTAAGGGACTCCTTTTATAACTGCCATTTATTTTGGAAAAGAGGTCAATTCCTACCCTGGCAGAGTTTGGGAATATCTGTTAAAGATTTTATCCTTGTTCTGAAGCAGAAGTAGCTGTAAAATCCTCAGGGAGGGGAGGTGGATTTCTGAAGAAGTTATGGGTGTCAGCTGGCTTTCTGTATCCTATGGGGAAAGGGATGTGACTTCAGTGTTGCAGTTAAAACAGTGTGAGTCAAATTTATTCTTGTATTTTAATATTGACGTTTTACAAACACTTAAAAAGCCCCACAAATTTTTGACTAGTTTTGTTCAAGTGGGATTCTGTGAAAATCCAGGGATTTCCTAGGACAGAATACAGAGTTTGGCCGTAGCGGTTAGTTCCGTGGTTTATTTTGAAGCTATTTCACCAGTGGCCCTTAAACTTCTTCAGTCCTACTGCTTTGCATATTTTCTTGCACAGTAAGCACAAGACCAATTTGATTGGAACCTTACCAGTAAGTCAGTTCACCAGCTGCCAACAGGAGAAGGAGATAAACTCATCTCATCTTGCTTACTTTCCAGTAAGTTCCTTCCTGCATTAGATGGCCTGTATGATGTCCTTTCTGTGCCTTGACTTGGTTGGTAGAATTTTTGATAATCAGAAGTATTAAATATCAAGAACTGTTTTTTATTTCATAGGTGGAAACAGTGCTGTGTTTATTCAAGTGAGGGGTAATATGGCCTAATTAAAAGCCCAAAGGTAACTGTTGTCTATAACATTAATGTCTAAAATGTTTAATTCAGTATCTCATGGCAGTTAGTGTTTTGGGTAGGAAGATGAACTTTACACATTTTCTTCTGAAGAATGTTCATGAATTTGCGGGCTTACTTTGAAGAGCTGCTTAAATGCAGATGTGCTTGATTTTAGTTTTATTTTTTATGTCTGTTCGTCTGCCTTTGTTCCCTTAATTCTATGCTTCTGGGAGGAACGGGGTGATCCCAGTTCTATTTTAATCAAATCTGTTTGTGTCAGAATGCTATTATTTCATAAATATATTTTCAGATCATGTATTCCTGTTCTTCGGTATATTTTTGCAATTCTTAAGAAATAACTGTACTCAACAGTTCTGCTGGTGCCTCTGAGGCAGTGTATCTCAAGCTATCTCTTGTGATGTAAGGGAACAAACTTCAGCCGGAAGTTTGAATTGCTACATATCCTGTAGGATGCTCTGCATTTCCATTCTTCCTGTCGGTGCCGACAGACAAGGCCAGGTAGAAAATACTGTAGAAGTTCATGGCAAAACTCTTGGTACAGTTAACCAGCTGATTATGAAACAGTGCCTCAGACTTGGGATAATTTTTCTCACAGCTCTTAATTGGTACTGAAGGCAATGGGAAAGAACGTGCCTGATGTTCCCATCATCCTGTGTTCAGTGTTTGGCATTCCAGACTGTGTGCATGAGTTAAAAATGTGGTGGTGTATATGCTGTAGGAAATAAGTATCCAACTTGTGTAACTGTAGGAGGACTGATTGCTTTAAAGCTTTGCTGATCATCAAAATGATCTTGGAACTGTTTGACTTGGAGACGTGCTGAAGCCTTGCTTGTACTCGTGCTGTTATTCTAACAACTGCTGCTACAGACTAAGGAGAGATGTCTCTGAGTCTCAGGTCCTTTTTTTCTGTGTGAGGCCTGGCACCTCTTCACTTAAACCTTTGCATCCCGTGTTGTTTATAATAACTCAAAACTTTGTTTATTTTCAGTTTTCCCAAATGTTGTAGTATTTTATAACATTGTATCGTCTTTCTTTTCTGAAGCATATGTAATGATTTTTGTGATATCTTGAAAATAATAGGATCAGTAATAATAATATGTCTTCCTTAGCACTGAAAGAACTATTTGTGCTTGAAATTGCACCTGTATTTTGTGTGTGATTTTTTAAAAATTTATTATTTTTTTTCTACAATGCAATGCCAAGTGGGGTTTTTTCCCAGTATATCTTGGCATATTTGTTACTGAACGATATCTTAATTTTAAATGAAATCTATGTTTGATTGAGGTAGCTAACCTCTTCTAACATATTTGGAAGAAAAATACTTTTTTTATAGTTTATATACTCAGTATTTCTAATTGAGATGTCATTAACTTTGTAAAGTAAAATCACATACTGTAGAAATCTTAAATCTTGTGATTTAGTGTCTCAATTACAGATTTAATCTGATGTACATATAATGAAATGAGAATTACTTATTACGGTTCATTTATTGCTTATATAATTTTAAAATTCTTGTGAAAAAAATTGTTTTCTGTTACTGTAATTTTCATTGTTTTGATAAGATATTTCTTTACAATGCTAGGCTAGGAGAATAGTTTTATTTTAAATTTTCACTCTTACCGCAGTTTTCCCTTTCACAGTCAATGTTTTTTTCTAAATTGGGTACTCTGAAGTAGTTGTGTTAAGCATAATGTACTCTCGCTTTGTGTGTACAAGTGTGTAGTACGAGCACCTTGCTGTATGGTGTTACAACTATATACTGCATTCTGTCTTTTGTGCTTCATGCATGCATTAATTTGACTTGCACGTGTGACCAAAACTTTCAAGTAAGTTTTATTTATTTATTTTTGTTGGTTTTTAGGTCTGGACTTTTAAAAGTCTGGACTAAAAATAGTATTGGTCTTGTTGGCAGTTGTCCTACAGCTTCTTGAGAAGATCACAAGTTGGCAATAGTAAGGCCAAAGGTAAACTTCGTGTTTCTGTGAATGTTTCTAAGCTCTTCCATTACTTTATTGGGTGTTTTCCTTTATTGAATTCTCCAATTAATGATGGTCTGCTGTTGCCCATTACTGTTTCTTTTAATTGTGCTTTATTTTACTGATATCTTTTTGTTTTCTATTTGAGATTATTTTTCTGTTATAATCATCTTAATATAATATTATGCTTGCACTCTTTTTAATTTTTCTCTCTGGATTTCTAGAGATTTGCCCATAACTATTATTCCTTAGTTTCTATTTTTTGATGCATTATGCAAAGCATTTTTCTGTTTTCCAATGACCAAAGTAACTGTGTTGCTGCTGTGTGGAATTGTATACCTGGTTAGTCTATGAATGCTTCCACCTTGCTCTCTGTATGGTTATTTTGTTGTGTTAGTAGTTGCTCTCATGTGTTTCCTTCCTCTTTATTTTTCTTCCTTATTTATCTTTGTTTTCCTGCTGCTGTCACTGGGTTGGCCACATATTTTTCTTTAGATACTCTGCATGCATAAAGGAACTTAAGATACTAAGAATGCTGTTTTACACTCAACTGTATCTAGTTTGGGCTGCTACTGAAGAGGTTTTCTCCCTCTCACCAGACACAAGCTGGTGTGACTCTGCTTCTTGTATGAGGTCTAGCAGCTAAGCAACAACTGCTTGAGGAATTGTTTTATCTTGGTGAACCAGCCTTCTGGAGGGGTATGAGGATGGGAACACAGGAGAAGTTTCCAAATCAACAGCTGCATGGTCTGGTGCAAGGGAAGGGCATAGTGCTTTCCCGCACTTCCTTCTGTTCAGATGTAAAATGAATCAATATCCAAAATAATTCCTGTTCTTTTGAAAGCAGGGAATGTCATCATTCCTTCTGTGACTTCTGAATGCACTTGTGCCTCCATAAAAAGTTAGAGTAAAGTTAGCTAGCTCCACTTTGGTTAAGTTTCTTTTTTTGTTCTTGATGTACTTGAGCAAGTGGCAATGATTGAGGTTTTTAGGTGTCTTCTGTAAACTTGCCCAGAGAGCTGGATGGTCAAATGACTTAATTAGTTTTATCTATAATTAGTTTCAGTCTATAATCTTGAAGTATTAGTGGCAAGGGTTGATGCACCATTTCTGTGGTCGCCCCTTCCCTCTCCCCAATTCACTGAAATTTTTGGGAAACATTCCATGTCCTGGTGTTTCAAAATGAGGTGTTCCACCAAGTTCATAGACCTGTCCCTCCATGTAAACTTTATTTGCAGATGTTCACACTTGCTTTCCCTCTTCAGTGTCCCAGTAGGCAGGAGGTAGTAGTATATGCATCTGAGAGATCCAGGGAGTAGTTAGCACAGTAACTCTGTGCCCAGATTTTTTGTGAGGAAGGACAGGAAGACTACTGAAGGCTAAAAGATTCATCTAGGATACTCAGCAGGCTCTTGGCTTCCATAGAGAGGCCAGATAGAGGTTATGGAGCAGAGGCTTGGAAAAAGTTGTAGGAGACTCAACTCTACTTAGATGTATTTGTTTGCTTCTGACCTACACACTGCAGCCCCTGTCAGCAGCGTTACATAGCAAATTGCTTGGCTAAAACTTGTGAAGTTTCTTAGGGGTTGCGGAGGCAGCAGGCAGAATGGTTTTCTCAGTAACGGTATTCAGGAAAAGGCAAAAGTGCACAGAGGACTGAAAGATGCACAGAGTAGCCATGCTTTCCCAAAAGGGATGGTGAACTAAAGACGTCTTGAAAGTGAATGGGTAAGGCAGACAAGCAATAAGGACTGAACGAGGGATCACGAAAGGAGATATTAAACACATGAAGGAGAAAGATTTGGAATGTTTTTATTAATATTCCCATTACATATATCCCACTAGAAAAAGGCAATGATATTTAAACACTCCTTTTCCCCTCTTAAGTAAGGGCATTTTTTTTGCCCTACTCTTGAAGTGCTGCTCTTTTTGTTGGTACTGTTTGTTCTGCCAAGAGTTAGGCATCAACTGCTCATTAAAGAAGCTGCAGTCTTCTTTTGATATTGTGGACCACTGAAAAATTTGGAGACATTGAACTAATCTTTTTCTCTTCCTTTATTTTATGCAGCTGAATGGTATTCTGTTCAGAAAAACAGTTGCAAGGAACTGGAAGTTTTGAGGATTACTCTAGCTTTGTAGGTTTTCATCATCTTGTGTAACATCTGTTTTCACAGTTATTTTGTCTTCATCCTGTGAGCATGCTTCATAGGAAATTTGGCCACATGTACTCTCAGAGACTACAGGGAATTTGTAGTGAAATAGTAGTTGTATCAGTTTCTGTATTTTGTAACTGGAGAAAACTTACGGCACTTAAAGAACTGCAATGACCTTAAACTTAAGAAGGAAACTGTGGAGTAACATTGCGATCTTCAGAGGAAGGTGCTAGTATTCTCTCAGTGGACTTAAGTTTCTTCTTAAAAATGCACTGTATTTGCAACTTGGAATCTATTTGGTATTTGGCTACTGAAAACTGCTTCTTCACGATGCATACTCTGATCTTTGAGGTTCCTCTATTTTTACATCCATTTCATTTTGTAGTTTGGTAATTATGATGCTGGTTAAAAAGCACTGCATACTGACAGTTCCCCAACATTTTTCAGATGTAAATTTTTGAAAAGAGAAATTGCATATAGTGAAGGGGTGATCATTGCAAGCAGGAGTCCAAACAAACTAGATTTACGGTGCTGGCATTGATTGAGGTCTTGGAATTAAAAGAACAAAACAACCCCCCAAAGTATTACAATCAAGGAGTATAATGTTGGTAGCTGTTTCTTCAGATTCCAATGTTTAAGGCAATTGATGCCCTTTATTATGATGGTTGTAGGTGTGTGGGAGACTACTACTCTTGCTTGTTTATTTTTGAAGATAAAGGTGATCACAAGGAGGTTGAGGAGGGGAATAATACTTGTAAAAGTTGTATTGCTTCCTAGTCACATAAAGCAGGGGTCAGAATATTAATTGGGAGCACCAATAGATTTTTTTTAAATCTACTGTTCCCTTGGTGGCCAATGTGGCCAGTATGTGGCTTCAGTATATGGATGTATTTTGTTCTGGCACAAAATTCCTTGTCCTAGAATTGGATACTGTACATAGGTTTCCAAATGGATTTGTATTGTAACGGGGAGACCAAAACTGGACACAGGACTTCAGGGGTGGTCTTAAATGTCCAAATAGAGAAGAAGGATCACTTTTCTGGACCTGCTGATTAAACTTTTGCTGATACAGGGTAGGATGCTGTTGGCCGCCTTTGCAACAAGGGCACACTGCCGACCTGCGTTCATCTTGCGTCCCGTCAGGACCATTGGGTCCCCTTCTGTAGAGCTGCTTCCCAGGGAGTTGGCTCCTGGACTGTATTATGGCCTGGGGTCATTCCACTCCAGATGCAAGCCTATGCTTGCATTTTTTTTAACTTCATGAGGTTCTTTTCAGCCTATTTCTGTCGGCCGTCGACATCCCTCTGAACAGTAGCTCAACCTTCCAGCATACTGAACACTCTCCCCAATTTGGCATTCTGTGCAGACTTACTGAGAGTGCACTCTGTCTCATCACCCAGGTCGTTAACAAAGACATTAAAACAGCATCGGTCCTTGCATTGATCCTTGAATGTGCCCACCTAGTTACTGGCTGCCTGCTGAA
>NW_010566504.1:11098-12677 GCF_000687285.1 Phaethon lepturus
CACGTGTCTCTGCATCCAGCAATAGAGTTGATTTTTCACTTACCTTATGATCTACTGATCCAGCCCATGCCTCACCAATTTTGTGATTGAGGAGACTGGGATATTGTGTCCAAGGCCTTGCTAAATGCAAGGAGCACAACATCTAAGCCCCCCTCCTTGTCCTCAGCATCAGTCACCTCATCATAGAAAGCAGTTGGGTTGATCAGAGATGATTTGCACTTGGTAAATTCATATTATTTGCTCACAGCCTTCTTAGGGTCAGAGGTGATGCTGACTGGCATGTATTTTCCTTCCTGCTAGGCCTGGACCTTCCTTTTTGCAGATCCTCTTCTGCTGCCAGTGTAATTTGAGAAATCATTTATGTTGGCTTTCTGTTGAGCTTTGGCTTTCTGGATTCCATAATACCAGTTGCAGTACTGCCTGTAGTCAAGGTGCCTTTTGACATTACAGCTGAGAAACTCAATGTAGTTTTCTTTTCTGAGCCCTGCATTATTGTTTATAGCTTTTCTCCTCCTTTTTAATAAGGAAAAAAATTACTTTTTTTCAGGGGTGGGTGGAGAGGAATGGGGATATTTTAACCACATTATTTCATTTACCAAAATAACTCCACAAAGATACTTGACTGACTGTGGTTAGAGACAACAGCCTTGATCATTAGGGACAATGTGGAAACGAATTTTTAGTCTTACAGAGCATGTCTGTTACTGGAGGACTCCTTCTGGCAATTATGATAGATAACGTGAATTAGCTTCTTTCACTCGTATTCCTTCACATTTGTAACTTGACCTACTAAGGCAATTAGAGTCTTTCTTTATATTTAGCACAATCTCAGATAAAAATACTCTAAAGTTATGTTGCTAACTTTAAAAATATTAAGTAACTATTTCATCTAGAGGAGGAGTGTTCCTTATTTGGGAACTTCCAGATTGTGGTATATACTTTTAAACTAATAAAAAAAACCCCACAGTAGAATACTATACTGCATCTAAAGCAGTTTCATCTTAAAGTTGATGGGAAAATACTGTAGTTCAGAGGAGACTGAAAATTGTGCTGCAAGTAGCAAATAGCAGATACAATGTTACCAGTGGATTAAAGAAACAAACAAAACTCTCAGGTGACTAATTTTGTAGGCTGAAGAAGCCAGGGTACTAAAAGATTATTCGGAAGTTAATGACTAAATCTTTTTACAGTAAACTTAAGTACTGGATTTTGTGTGTGTGTGTGTATATAATATTTATGTATATATGAAATAGATATAAATATATATAATAAGTTTAATTCTTAGTAAAAAATCACACACATCCTTGTGTGTTATTGAAACATATGGTTTATCACTTTTTTTAGAAGAAACTACTGGTTTTAAGGAGTTTGCTTGAGAATAATTATTTGCTTATAGATGCTTCTAAGCAAGTCAAGTGGTAGAAACAAAAATTGTATTCTTTTTCAGTATAAAAATTGAGGGTATTGTCTACTGTTTCACATGTAATGAGTTGTTTAGGAAAAAGTAAAAAAGTGCAGTAACTGCTGCTAAAGTGTGCAGTTCCAAAATGTTCATAATTTTATGGATTTTATTTTATAC
>NW_010566504.1:12733-13051 GCF_000687285.1 Phaethon lepturus
TTCACCTTGTGTTTTTGTGGGGCTGTTATTGGTTGAAGTTTCTGAAATTTCCTGAAGTAGTGACTGTATCATTGTGTGAGTTTGGTTTTTTTTAAAGGTAATTCTATCAATTTAAGATTGCACAAACTATTTTGCATGCAGTAACTGCTGAGAAATTGTGTGGTATCTCCTTAGAAGTAATAATAGATGTATTTTAGAAAAACACTTGTTCATCATACCTCTTACAACCCATCTTTCTCCACTTTCTCCTCCCTCTAAAGATCATGGACAAGAATGGGTTGCCTTTGAACAGAAGGCTCTGTCCCAAACCATTTATAC
>NW_010566505.1:0-1169 GCF_000687285.1 Phaethon lepturus
ATCAGGCTTGCTATTTCAGTCCTGGGAACCCCAAAGTTGCCGGATTAGGTTCTTTCGTTGTTTTTACACATGTCCCTTCGGGGCTGAGCTGAGCTGTTAAAAATAAGGCACTAGGAAGACAAATGGTTTCCGGGTTGGGAAGGGAGAAGGGAAGAGACTTAGGACAGCTGTAAAATGCTGCAAGGTTAAATAAAACATTCGACTGCTTGTGTAGTTCTTCCTCATGTTCCTGAAACCACTGACGACCTGAAGAAGCTGGAGGAATCATTCTGCTTGCTGCGTATGTTTTGTTTTTTTTTTTTTTTTAAACTTGTTACACAAAACATTGTTTTTTCAATTTCAGGAAGTCTCTTGATGCCCTTTGGTTGATTTTGTTTTGCTTGTTATCTGGACAACTAATATTTTTTCCTGTTAGGGGGAAAAAAAGATTTTCCCAAGCAGATTAAAGATGTTTTTTAAGCGTATGAATGGTGACATGGTTCACTTTCATTGCTTTGTTTATTTTTAATAATGAAAAACACCTTAATTTATCGTAGCAAGACGTCCATCCTGGAGTAAACCTTGCATTGAGTTTTCGCTTGTTGTTTCTGATTTGTTTGTGGCTTCTTATCTAAGCGAAGGCTGTGAGTGTTTTCTCATGCTTTTCTGAAGCCATGGCACGTGACGGAGTTTTCTTCGCAGCACATCGATGTCCGCCGGACTACGACAGCCACATTTGCGACTTTAATTCGGTGGTTTTGAAGCAATTTGTTTATTCTAAACACACTGCAATTAGCTTTAAGAAGGTAGGTCCATCCAGCCCCGATATTAGCAAGGTTCTTTTTGAAAAAGAATTGAGGGAGAAATGGGCTCTGTGAGTGAGCTGCAGGCCTGCAAAAGGGCAGCTGAGGTACAGCTGACCAGGCTCATTTTTGGGAATGAGGACCCTGGGTACCCCGTCCCCTTCTCCTTTGCAGCTGAGGTTGCTATTCAGTTCTCTGCAAAGGCGGCGGCACTCTCGGTGCCTTCGGGCTGGTGGTCTCTTTTGCACCTACGTAGATGTGAGCAAGGGAAGGGGAAATCAGGCTGCTGGGCTCCGAAGGAGAACGGAAAGAATTACAAAAGGGACAGGAGAGGGGGAGGAAAAAAAAAAAAAAAGTCAGGGTTGTACATTCTGGGTGTAAACCCCA
>NW_010566506.1:0-305 GCF_000687285.1 Phaethon lepturus
CGCCGCTGAGCTCTAAGCCGTAATTTCGGGATGTAGCCCAAAGGTTGTTTCTGAGCCCACAACCAGCCCAGCACAGCACCGAGCACCGGGACGCAAAGGTGCCCCACTTGGCCCAGGGAGTTTTGGGGTCGGGGAGATGTGGACCTGCCTCGGTGGTATTGGCGTCCTCACTGCATGAGCATGGAGCCTGTGCCATCACCCCTGGGAGCCTTGTCCCTCTGGGGTGCCAGCCTCATCCTGCCCCCTGTGAGAAGCACGGCCATCCCCACAGCTGTGCCTCTGTGCCTCACACCCCACGGTGGGGG
>NW_010566506.1:393-6203 GCF_000687285.1 Phaethon lepturus
CCACTGCCCGTGCCGACACGGGCTGTGCTGGGAGCTCCCACACGGCCGTCAGCGCTGGATGGTGCCTGGGTGTGTCCCCAGCTAAATTTAAAGGACTTTGTGGTATAAATATCCTCAGTCATAAATAAACAGAGAGCCTAGATGTTTATCGGGACCTTCCTGGCTGCCTCGCTGCAGCATGCTGGGCACCCCATGCGGTCCCTGTAGTCCTCCCTGGGCTGTCCCTTCTGCTGGGAGCACAGAGGGGATGGGAGACAGGGACCTGCCCCATGCCACAGCCCTGCCTCGATCCCACCAGGCCCTCAGGGGAAAGGGTCCAGCAGCCACTGTTGGCCCTCTGGAGATGTTGACTCTGGCTGTTTGCTCGTGGCACCAGGGATGGCCCCAGCCCTGTGTTGTCTGTGCCACCAGCCCTGTTTGCCTGGTGCCCTGGGAACAGTTTTGCCTGGGGACTGGGGGCAGTGGGGCTGACAACACCCTGGCACTCGCTGTCTCTGGTGTGAGGCACCACCTGCTTGGCCCTGGGGACCACCCTGGGGACCTGTGCCACTGCTGCTGTGGCCCTGGGGGCCCTGCGGCATTGCTGGCCCAGCCCCAGAGTTGGTGCTTGGGGAGTCCTGGGGCTGTGCTGGCACTGCTCCTTGGGGACAGGCCACCGTGGGGCTGGGCCAGAGCCACAATGAGGGGCAGGGCCATGACCACAATAGAGGGAGGAGCAGACTACAATATGGGGTGGAGCTGGTGGTGCTGGGGCAGATCCAGGGCCATGTGAATGGGACGTGAGAACCAGGCAGAGGGGCAGAAGCAGCCCCACAGTACTGCCATGAGGCTCTCGTGGGCCCAGTGCCCACGGGCTGTCCCAGCCCTGCCCCTGCCTGCCCACCACGAGTGTCCCAGCACCACTGCTCTGGAGCCACCCCAAGCTGGCACCAGCCTGTGCATACCCAGCTGCATTCGCCCCCTCCCAGCCCCACTGGTGGGGAGCTCTGGGGCTCTGTGGGTGTCCCCTGGCAATGAAGGCTTTCTGTAGGATGTGCAGCCTCTCTACAACCCATGGGATGGCATCAAGGCCAGAGCAGCAGCTCTATGCCCCTACCTGTCCCTATCTCTGTACTCTGGGCCAGGCTTTTGGCCAGTTCCTCGCAGTCCTTCCCGGACTGCCCATTTCCTGCCCCTGTCCCACACCCTGCACCTCTCAGGGTCTCCCGATGCTGACAACCCTCCACCGCATGGCTCCCAGCATGGGGCCTTTCCAACCTCCTGCCGCACACGCTCAAGCATCCCACTGCAATAGTCAGCTGTTCCTCCAGGACCCATAGCTGTGCCAGAAGCATGGGCTGAGTTGCCGGGGGGATGCTCTGATGGGGATGCTGCCTTGAGCAAAGCCCCATTGAGCTGTGCCATGCCATGCTGTGGGGTGGCCATGGGGCTGTGTGCATGCTGGGCAGGTAGTAGGTTGGCCGCACCTTGCAGAGGTGTGAGAGAAAACCTCTGGCATGTTGGCACCTGGTAAAAGGTCACCAGAATTTGCCTGGAGCCAGTCCCCAGCACTGGCAAATTGTTCATGGCTGGCTTGGATCCGTCCTCTTCGCCATCTGCAGCCTGGGGTTAATGAGTAGCTCCAGGGTACACAACTGGAGGGTCATTAAACAGCAGTCGAACAAGCCGGGGCTGCCAGCAGCACTTGAACAAAGGGGGCTGATTCACTGTTTGCCCTGCAACAATATTTACTGTGGCCAGGAGTGAGGGAATGTTTGTATGGGGCAGGATGGTGGGGCAACACAGGAGGGCGACCGTGTTGGGGAGAGGACCACGCACGCCGCTGCAGTCCTGCCCACCGCAGGCAGGCTGCCTGGCATGGCCACGAGTGCCCTTGGCTCAGTGGGGTGTCCCTGTGCCCCCTGGTCTGTCCGTCCAACCCAGGGAGCTGAGGCCACCGAGCTACCTGGAGCTGGGCTCAGCGTCAACCTCCTCCTGCAGCCTGCTCCAGCATCTTCGCTGGCCCGTTGTTCTCAGGAACATAGTCTCTTCCTAAGGGAGGAGGGAGCTGGGGACAGGGATACCTGGCTGGAGACAGGGAAAGTCCTCCCAACTCCCCCCAGGAGACATCTGTCCCAGAACCTGGTGTGAGGCTGCTTGTGGCTCAGGGGTAGCTGGGAGGGATGCTGGGGGATGACCTGTGTCCTCACTTGTCTCCTTTTCTGTCCCCAGCAAGCCAGTGGGGGAAGGTTGCTTGCTGATTAGCTCACTACCTAATTAGCCCCAAATGAAGATGTGTCACGTGCACAGTCGATATGCTCATGCTCATACATACATGTACACGCACACACGTGTCTGCACACACTCAGCAGCCCCAGGGCTGGGACACCCACAGGCGAACACGCTGCATCCCCTGGAAGATGCTAAGACAAGAGAGGTGTTCAGCAAAGACGCTTCTTCATGCCAGGGCCTGCCGCACAGCTGGCTTCCCTAACACAGCGGTGATGGGCTGGGGCACGCAGGCTATACCATCCCCATGAGGCCTCGAGCCGCGGCTCCCAGCCCTCTCGGCACTGCCTGGCACAACCTTTTCCCACAGCTGTGCATGTACCGCACCTTGCCGGGGCATCTCTCCACACCCCACTAGGATCACCCTCCCACCCATATGCAGGGATAGGAGCTGCCGGGCTGTTGATGGCTGGTGAACATCAGGATCAGGAAGCACCCTCCAGCCCACCCCAGCACGTGCCCCTGGCATAGGGACCGTGCTGGCTGTGGCGGGTGTGCATGTGCAGCTGCAGGGTGGGTGAGCAGCTACCACCGACCCCAGCTTCCTCCCCAGCATCCCACTGGTGTGTCCGGACTCGCCTCTGTGGCACAGAGGGGTCCCGGTCAGGTACAGCGGCACTGCGAGTGCCCTGCCCCAGCAAGAGGGGCTGCCCACCCTGCCCACACAGGCTCACAGTGCCACAGCCCACCTGCACACCCCTCCCTGCCCCTCTGGGCCCTGCAGCCTCCTGGGCTTAGGGTGGAGGGGGGCAGATTCCTTTCCAGGTGGAGTGTTTCTCTCCTCCAGAGCAGTGAATTATCCCCAGCCCGATCCGTCTGCCTCTCCAATGCGCCTGCTTGCCAGGCTGCAGGCACAGTGCCTGCCCGGTGTGCTGGGTGCACCAGGGTCCCACTGCAAGGTCCTGCCCGTGCATACCATGACCAGCCTGGGCTCCCTGTGTCCTTGCAGCGTCACAGTGTGCAGGACCCCATCAGAGCTGAAGCGTGTCCAAGCACTGGCTGTGTGAGCTTGGCTAAAGTGGGGACCGACACCTCCATCCCAAAAGGCCTGAGAGCACCCTCAGCACTCACAGCAGGGCGGGTGATGCTCCCAGTCCTCTCCCTGCTCTGCAGGGGCTGCCCCCAGGTACAACATCCAGCTCAGCCCCTGCAGAGACAGACCCTGTCCCTGGGCCCCAGCGACCATATGCTCTAATACATGTCCCGAACGATGCCAGCTGATGCGTGCCCCATGCTGGCTCCCGCAGGGGTGAGCAGCGTGGCGGGCAACTGGCCCCATGTGTCTCTGCACCCTGTCCTGCTCTGATCCAGGGCTGATGCAGGCTGGCGCCCGCTGTCAAGGCATCTGTCCCATCCTGGGTACACCCAGAAACATGGTGTCCCAAGACAGGACCTGCTGGCTGGATGCGTTTCCCAGCTGGGGCCAGGATCCCCGGGTCTGGGGGTGACAGTGCTGGGATCCCCCCCAGCCGACTTGCTGGGGCTGGGCAGCCAAGCTGGAGCCAGGACTCCTGGGTCTCCAGCCAGGCTCCGGCAGCCGAGGCATCCCCTTAGTGTGACACTGCAGGGGGGTGGGAATGGCCAGGACTTGCTGAGTTCAGCCCTTTGGTACCCACTCTTTGCCCGGGGCAGCCTCATCCACCTGCCTCTGTCGGGGGCAGGAGCAGAGGGGACAAAAGCCTGTCATTACCCAGCCCAGAGAAGCCTCCCTGTGCCCAGAGCTAGCCCCCTGCCCCGCTAATCACACTCCCCTCGTTAGCCAGCCCCTCATTCAGCCCTGATGAAGGGGAACAGCAGGGGATCCAATTAGAACGAAATGACAGGCTGGGGCAGCGATCCTGCTGTACCTGTCCAGGCCCCAGGCAAGCATCACTCATGGGGTGAGGGCTCCAGTGGGACAATGTAGGGAACAACAGGGACAGTGGGCTTGTAGGAGCCGTTGTGTCCAGCACTCTTGCCCTAGACGCTGCTGTGGTCTGCCGTCACTGGCGCCAGGGTGGGGGTTGCAGATGCTGCCCACATGCTGCTGCAAGGGATCAGCCCATGCTCCGCACATCCCTGTGTGTGCCAGGCATGTACAGCCCTGTGCACACGTGTGTGCAGGTGTGCCAGGCTCTGCCACCCTCCTGCGCCCAGGAGTAGGTTCCTCCAGTGATGCAAATCACTGCTGTCCCATCTGGGGCAATGTGCCTGCTGCCTTCCACCATGGCAGGCCCTTGGCCCTGCCATGCAACCGCCACTGTCTGTGTGGGCAGAGCTGCCCCCCCAAAACGCACTTGGGGTGCAGCCTGGCCCCTGCCATGGCCTCATCCCTGCACCCCCAACCCACTGCCCTGTGGGGACCATGGGGACATTTGGGTCTTGCCCAACATGGCTGTCCCCCAACCCACTCCCCAGGACACTTGTGGGGCTGGATGGGACCACACAAGCTGGTCACATCCGGGCTCTGCCTGGGCAACTGGACTCATTAGTGGCCCCAAAGTCTGGGTCCCTATGGCTGGTGCATCCTCATCCTCTGGGTGCCAGCAAGGAGAGGGTGCAGGGCAGGCTGTGGGAGCCCAGGTGGGGAAGGGTTACGGCCGCAGCAGGACAAGGTTCTCAGCACCTTCCCAGCAGGAGCTACGGGGCTCATTAAGCAGATGTCATTGCAGGGATGGGAGGGACATCATTAGGGATGGAAAGCCAAGCTCAAGGGCCTAGACTCGGGGCACTGTGGGGCTCTATCCCTCCTCCGCTGGCCAGGATCTGGCCTCGCTTACTCAGGGAGGAGACCCTGACTCAGCAGTGGGGCTGGCCAGCCCCACTCCACCATCCTACGGACTTCCCCATCGGTTCTGCCTTCACTTACCTCCTGCCCTGGCACCCAGCACCGTGTGTAGCATCTGCCGGGACACCACACCTGAGGGGCTCCTGGAAAGGCTTGGCATGGAGGAATCCCTTCTGACCCCCTGATGGGGATGCAGCCCCTGAGTCTGGTGAGTATACCGGGGGTGCTTCTAGCCCGGGGGTCCCTCTGTCTCCCTGCCGGGGGATGGCTCCACCGGGGCCCTGACTGCCCCTGTGCTCCCCAGGCAGCCCCTGCTCCGGGCAGGGACAGCTGCGGGTAATTACAGCCCCCGGCAGCAATGCTAATCACCGGCTGAGGGAGTAAATAGAGCAGGTTGGGGTGCCCAGGGGTCTGCACCTCCCCTGCCCTAGCCAAGAGTCCGCGTGCTGCCCAGCATGGTCAGGAGGGCATGGAGGCACAGCCTAGTGTGTCTGGACAGGGATGTCCCCAGCACAGTTCCCTGGCTTTTGGGGACACTGAAATGGGTCTGGCATCACCACAGTACCCCAGCCCCATGCTCCAGCTCTCTCTAAAGGATGCTCTGGGACTGCGAGGGGCTGGGTGCGACTGCTGCCTGTGGCTTCTCTGGCGCTCAGCCCAGCATGCTTCTTCCGCCGCGCTCTCTGCCTCTATTTCCCCACGTGCAGAAGGATGGGTGGGCGAGTGGGCGTGTGACCCGTCCTGCTGCGGGGACAGCGAGGCATGGCAGGGCTCC
>NW_010566507.1:0-1799 GCF_000687285.1 Phaethon lepturus
GGGGGGGCGGGTGTTGGGAGGGGGACAAGAAGAACAACATGTCTAAACAACTTTTGCTGTATTGTGTGATAATGTCCTGTTTATCTGGGTTTTTTTGGGTTTGGTTTGTTTTGCCTTTTTTTTTTTTTTAAAAAAAACTTCCAAATGACAAAATGACAACCAATTATAAGATCTGTCAAAATCTATCTGAACTTGCAACTTTGGTAGGAAGTCACTTATTGAGATAAAGAGGAAATCTTTAAAATGCAACCTTTTTAGTTACTTAAAATTGAATTTGTATGGTCATTTAGAAGTTGTTCTGTATGTTTAGAGAAGGAAAGTGGAGGTCAAGCAGGCACACTGTATTCCTAGTTGTGCCTGCAGTGTATCTCCAACCTCCTTTCTATGGATGCACTTCCTCTCCCCATGTTTTCCCCAAAGCAAAAACATGTGAAGTTTTGTAAAATTCAGATGGCTTAGGCATAGTCTTGATAATTATATTTATAATAACTGTTGATGTTTTATTATTATTAATAGGAGTTTTTCATTAGATTGGAAGAGGTGCATGCAGAAAGGTGACTAATACGTTTTTCTTCTCCGTATCGCTTTGAGATACCTTCTTACAGGATCAAGGACTATTTTTAAGCAGTGGAATGTGAAAGGAAAGAATAGAAACACCCACATTGTCTTTTTTGTGATCTGGGTGCTGAGTAGATATGTGTTCTTTCTGCTTGCTCTGTGACTGCAAGCAAGGTAGATGTGGGATCTTCATCCTGAGCTGATAAACACTGGTGGCCATCTGAGCTAGCAGAGCTGCAAGGCTGGTGGCTGTCTGCTAAAGGCTGTAGTTATGCCCAATAATTGCAGGATATTCCTGAGGAACAGCCAGGGGATTTAAGGCAGCAAGCATTAACTGTCATGTAATTTCATCACTGTATGGTGATGAAGTCGTAGGAAAAGGAAGGAGGTGACAAAAAGGCTATGCTGTCAGTGCTGTGCCGGAACAGAGAGGCTTGTGCAGAGGAACTTTAAGGGTTTTCTGTCTGTGGACTACTCAACATCTGCAGGATTTCCCCGTGGATTTTAGTGTTTCTGCAGACTGCTTGCTTGGCAAAACCACTGTGTCCCCACTGACAGAGAGTGGGATTTTCTCCTATAACTTCAGGTACCTCAGTAATGCCTGAGGTAAGAATACAATTGGGGTCAGCTCTCTCCACAGCCAGTAAGAACTGACAAAAGGCAGTCACTCTCACAAGGACCCTGTTTCTGATTATTATATATGGCCCAGCATGACTTGATTCTGTACTTGGGCACTGTATGGGATAATCCAGGCCTCTCGGTCCCTCTGGTCACTGAAATTCATTTGAGTTTGAGTGAGATTATCTTCTCTTACAAAATGGAAATTTAGGAACAGCAAAAATGAGTGCAGATGGGGGGAGAGGAAGTATAATATAACCATGTAGCTATTGTGGTATGGAAAGGACGTAGTGAGTGACTTACGTGCCATTTATTTGTACAGTTAAGGTCTTATTTTCAAAGTCAGCAAAAGTTTCCAAAGCTCAGCATCTTGGAAATCAGGGTATAACATATAATTACATACAACATTCAACCTTAGTTAAATGGTCTGATGACTCAGACTGTATATGTACGCTGTAAAAGGAGACTGTGTGTGGAAGCTGTCTTACATAAAGGGCTTGAAATGCTGGGTTACATTTCAAGGAATTCTTAAAGACTATTTTTTATTGAATTCTTTATTAGATGTATGTATTTTATTGAATATCTGTGGAGAAGATACTAGAATAAATATATATATATATATT
>NW_010566507.1:1870-9847 GCF_000687285.1 Phaethon lepturus
GCCTAAAGCCGGTGGGAGCCACAACATTACTAATGACAAATGAGTATATTCAGAAGCCCAGAAGTGGAGTCCAAAAGACTTTCAGATATTGTTTTTCTTGGATGGATGTTAAAAACCTTTAAGTTTTGAGAGGATTCCTATGAGAAAGCACCTTTAAATTGAGAAAGGTCAATTTCTTTGACAGGTGAGACAGGAGGTTTCAGAGGGGTTACTGTGATCCAAAACCTGAATTATGTATGTCAGTCCTTAGGGTGTATCTTTTAAAATGGGAGTGGCTAGGGCTGGAAACCTGCTGGGATGGTGGCTGTTCATTTCCAAATGTGAGTAAGATACTACGTTTAAAACCCATGTTGGAAGAATGCTAAGGTTACAAAGTTGAGTGCTCTGAAGGCAAGAAATGCCACAATTAAGGTTGCTGAAACTTTTGAGTTGTCCACTGGATATTTTCAAATGTCTGTATCAATAGAGGTGGGGATCCCTGTGCCCACAGCTACATATGCCAGTTTGCTTTTGATTCACACTCTTGTTCATAGCGAATGAGGCAAGGAATCAGCTAGAAGGAATGCTGTGGTTATTTGCCTACACTTCAGTCCAAGCTCTTGCTTTAATGTAGCTCTTCTGGGGAGTGCTCAGTACAGTGATGGCTTCACGAAGACCTCTCTCGTCAGCAAAATAATGCTGGGTGTGTTGAGGGCCAGGAAGGGGACTATGGAAAGTAGAGGCTCCCTGCTCTCGGTCCTTGAACCTGGGCACAAAGGCAGAAGAGCCTGATGGGGCACTGCCATTTTGCACTGCCCTGGCAGCCCTAGGCTGAAACGACCTCAGAGTAGGCTGAATCTCTAGGGAAATTTTTTTATGCCAAGTCTAAGGCTCCATTGAATAGGGGGAGCCTTTTTTTTTCCCCTTTAGAGACAGCAAAAGACAAAATACTGATCTCACAATTACTTCCTTGCCAAAATGTAAGTCAGTGTTTCAAAGCATGAAGGCATATTTCTCAGTGAAAGGCAGATGGGCTTTGGAGAGTTTTTTGGATTATGTTTGTAATGTCAGCATTTTCTCTTCAACATCATTTGAGAAACAACCCTACTGCTTTTGCTTAAACTTTATGAAACAATTCATTTTGAGGATATTTTGTCCCAAATTATTAAACTCTGGCAAAGTTATAAGCACCTTAAATGAAGGGTCCTGCAACAGGAAGTGTTTGACTAGCTAAGCTGGAACTATCCCATTACTGTCAAACATGCCTCATTTATTCTACTGCGATGACAAAGTTTGCATGTAGACGTTATAGACCACGTTCCACTTTGAACTGTGTTTTTGCCCCTTTTCATGCTGACTCCATCCTTCTTTTATACTTTCACTCTGATTAAGAAATTACTCTCTGACTGCTGGAATGCCAGTGACTGAAGACTCTAGTTAATTTACACGCTCTCCGGCATCCTTGGTCTATTTTTATTTCAGTATTCAGATCACAGGAAACCATTTATAGGACGTAGTAGCTTTCACACACAGTTGCAGCCAACTATTTTCCAAAGGTTTTGAATGCTAGAAAGCAAGTCTCACCAAATTCATGAGCTCAATATTCTTTACCCATCAGTCAACAGAGAAGGGAAAAAATCACATCCCTGAACGAAATAATTTTCTTTCTAACTTCCTCATTGACTGATTCTTTTGAAAGTTTCCAGTGAATAGGTCCATGAGCATTTTTATAAATTAATTTCTACTTCTAAATGTCTGCATAATTCAATTTGTTTGTTTCCATTGTGATAGTGTTTGCCATGTGCAGGCCACTTCCAAAACTTACAGCAGTATTGTCTGTTTGCCAAGGATTGAGTAGGAGGAATCCCTTTTATTGGAGAAAATAGACAAAGAGCTTGATGAACAAAATGTAAAAGGTGTGCTTTTACTTGAAAACATATATTTGCTAAAATTACCTGAGATCTTAATGTGTTTTCAAAGAGCTCCATATACTTCGAGCAAGCATATCTATGGTAGGTTCGTAGGAAAGCCGAGAAACACATTTTATACTTCAGAACAGAAAGTGTAAAATGCAGACTGTACTATTGCACTGAGTAATTTTCTTCTTAATTCAAAACAAACCAACCCAGACCAAAGCCTTCAGAAACATAATGTAAGATATCTTTGCATGGAGCACAGTAAAATCTTAATGGGTTACTTCCTATTGTTTCCTGTCATAATGCAGGAGATAACTGAAATAAAACCTTGACAAGAAATTATACTTCTGACTCACCATGAACACAGATTGTCTCTTGAAATGATAAAATTCAGCTGATCTGTTAAATAGTACTTGTTATGAGGTGAACTTCTGTTTGTGCTGTTGGAGTTCTCTCATATCAGTATTCACTATAAAGCTTTGGAAAGGTATTTTCCAGGAAAAATGAAAACTTCCATGTTAGTAATCACAAAACTACCCTGTCATACTCTATTACTTTGGCTTAGATTTCGCCTCCCTTCACTCCCCCCCCCCCCCCGCCCCTTTGAAGAATCCTGGGCCCAACATAATGATTTTACTTCTCATTCCTTTCACATTGAGACCAAAGAGGAGCCAATGGTGTGAACTGCTATTGGTAATCAAAGTGGGTAAAACTCTTTTCACAGGATTTTTTTTCTTAGGGTACTTAATCCTATACTGAGTGAGGGGGAACGGTGGAGGAGGGTTTCTTTTAGTATTTTTGCTCTCTCCAGATATCCTGAGGTCAGAATATTCCAGTTATAGTCTTTATGGTCATAAAAGACCCATGAACTTTGAACAGAAGACTCTTGTGGGGGTTAGTGCAGACATATAAATGGCAGAAGCTAAAAGGGTTGATTGTCGTTGGTGGAAATATATATACTTTTTGGAACACTGGAGTGGAAGTAAAGACAAATGAACATCCTTATGGTGTAATCACCAGGTTGAAAAATCAGGTGACTTTAGTCCTCAAACTCCCTGTTAGCACAGTGAGATTTTATGTTCTTTATATCTTCTTTGGTGGATGAGTCAATGTTTAAATGCTCATTTATCATTTACTATATAAAAGAAAAGCTATTACCTGAAACTCATTTTTACAGTTGCAGGCAAACCGAAATAATCATTTTCAAGGACCTAAAGCTGTTTCTTGAAGAATGTCATCATTTTCTTCTTATTTTACTTACACTTACACTAGTATATGAGGTACCTTCAAGAGCTGTACCTTACAAAACTTGGCTGCAGATATTGCCAGCCACCATACCTGTACAAACTGGGCTAAAGAAACTCAGTTTCAGCAAACTACATTCATCTTGCAGACAGAACAAAAGAACCACTTTAAAAGCACAGCTTACACTGAACACTCGTGCTGCTCACTCGATGCTAGCCTGTAGTATGCCTTGCCCTGAAGGCTGAGCAGCCCACTTGGCCCATGGAAGGTATTTTGGGAGTTCGGGGTAAAGTCCTTGCTCTGCCATAGAATCACATTTGCTTGTGCCCATCAAGAGGAGCGTTTCTGTGAGGTTGCCGTTCTTTGTTTTTCTTTTAATGCTGAGAATCTCCCTGAGTAGATGAACTGTCTATCTGAAGTGGTAGAGAAGTAGTCTTCATTTTGCATCATAATTTGACTATCCTAATAGATCGTCTCTCATATTAATTTTTGTGTGTGTCATCTTCTTGATTCTCATAGTCTACATGTTTGTAGTTTATGTGCATATCTGCATGCAGAAGTTTCTACCCACTGATGTTTCTTAGGACTCATGTTCTGAGACATGCCAGTACTAAGAGCTTTGTGTTACTGCTAGGGAAAAGCACAACTTTGTGCATCCAATTGCACTGGTATATTCTGTCAGAGCCATTACATTGCACTGAGGCCGTACCTCTTCGTATACTGGGCGTACGTAGGCAAAAAAGCGGTGTAGACGATACTGTACATTGACCTTTGTTAGTTTAACCTCACATATCTTCATTTAATTTTCATTCCCTTGGTGCCACCATACTTTGCCACCCCTTTGTGCCTCATTCTTTATCTCACCAAATGGCCAAAGCAGGCAAATGGAGTGATTAGCTGAGGCAACCAAGTGGTGAGACCAACAGCAGTGTCTCTACAGGAAATTATACCACTTGTACGATTGTGGATCACTAGGGGTTTTGCTGTTCACTTGTAGTCGCAGGCACGCTGCCTCTGACATAAACTCACATTATGCTGCCTCTGTGTATTCTCTGTCTCCTTCTTGACTGTCAGTGAATAGTCTTAGTCTGTCTCTTTTTATTTGCTGGCAGAAAGGTGAGGTCTTATATGCAGAAGGCCTGTTCTCCCTTAATCCCACTTTAAATCCAGGTTGGAAACGAAACTGTTATAGGTGTTAATTTACAACAGCGTCTAATTGTTAAAATTATCTTGTTACGATGACACATGACATGGTAAAAATAAGTTACATGTGATCTTTTAAACTCATCCATATCTGCTGCCCATCTTGCAATCTGTGAGCACCAGAAGACTGTAATTTACTTAAATGCTTGTACCTCCATTTTATGAAAAGCCATAGGTACTTTTTAAAATCAAATGTACTTTTTATAGTGTAATATTTTGAGGCTAGTATGGTGAGAATTGAACTACTTTATTTGTAATGTAATAGAAAGGCATGATCTCTTTTCTTGGGGAAAACTGGAGTTTTTCTATGAATTCTAGTAGGAGTGCATTTGATTGTTAGCTCATGAAGTCAATGTTGAGACAAAGCACATATTAGAAAAAAGATAATTATCTGATACTGGGAGACATCCATTTATTTATTTTCACTTTTCCAGCTGTTTATCTTTCTTTTTTTGTTTCTTCTTTGTGTTAGTCCCCCAAGTGACTGAGAAGTCATCAATATTTGCACTACAAGGGAGTAAGTAAAATGGCTACAGGTTTTACCTAGGTTACTTTGCTGAGTGATTAGTTTACTACAGCTATTTTGTGTCTTTGATAGTTATAGCAGAAAGCCTTAACAGTTTAATGTGATAAAAGACGCGGTGTCAGTGATAAGTGTGTTCATTACATACTAATTAAAAGATGCACTAGCAGTGATGGAATGTCACCCAGAACCCTCCACGTTCTATCTGTATCTGTTTAAAAATTGTATATTAGTAACATACTTTCATATATGTTGTTGAGCAGGCAAAATATTTTAGTGGTAACGCATTCCTAACCTGTTGTGTCATTTTAACGAATTGCTTTCTCATTCATGTGATCATACTTAAGTCTTATGGTTTATTAGCTGATTCGAGGAGAAAAAAAGAAAATTAGGTCTTATGTTCTCACATGGCAATTTGTCCCTGTATTATTTAGTACTACCTATGGTGAGGGAATCTAAGTCAGTGAACAGCTGCAGGCTCTCAGACTTTTAGAGCAGGCGTGTTTGCTCAGTCCATGAAGAATATACCCAAAAGGCATTGATTTTACTTTCTCATTCTCCCTTTTTTCATCTTTTCTGCCTCCCCTCCTCCTTCTGATTCTGGGGCTGATGCTGACAGATTGGGAAAGGCAACACTGAACTTAAAAGTAATATGAGACGGTTAGTACCACTCAAGAGGTATTCAGAACTTGGCAGGATTTGCTCTATGCACCTCTGCCCTTGAAAGGAATTATAAGGTAGACTAATTTTGTCTTGGTAAGCTTTTTCTGCTAGACCTTTCTAGTTGATTTCAATGTTAGGAGTGCCCATTTCCACCTACTTCAGAAAACAAATTTTGCATTTGCATGGGTCATCTTCTGCTTGCACGGAAACAGGTTTCAATACTGTGCTTTGAATCTGTGTGCCCTTGTTTCAGTTCACAACTAACCTCTGCCATGGATCGTTGTATGTAGGGACTTTATGTTTTTAGCATCAGAGAATTCTATTGCTCAGAGACAAGAGGACACTATCATAAATTCTTTTTGAAACAGGAATAAAAAAAGAATTTTTTCCTACCTAAGAAGAAATCGGAATTGTTACACGTAGAGAAAGTTCTTTAAGTAGGTATATGAACTGCCTGGTAATATCTCAGAATCCATATGTCTACACATAAACAGCAGTCAAAGATATATCTACTACTTCTCTATTCTGTAAAGGTCACATGGTATAAATACTGTTCTTACCACTGAAGAAAACAATTGACTAGTATGAATACTGGCTTTTATAGGCACGCTTTCATATGGGCCCACTGGATAATAATTAAATTAAGGTTTCTGGCCCTTCCTAAGGTTGAGCTTGTGAATATCTAAAGATCTGATTGATCAGAGAAGTTCAGGTTAACTGTAAAATTGATCAAAAAGCAAGCAAAAAATAACAGCTCAGCTGAGCAGTACTGCTAAGTGATAAACCAATTGCTAGAGAATGTGACTGGAATGATGCTGTAAAAAGCCTGTTTTCATTTCAATGTATTTAGCATGGGACTGTCATTTAATTGTGTTGTAATTGTTTCCATTTGACAAAGAGAGTCGAAGACTGACATGTCACATGCATTTGTATCTGTTGCATTTCTCTTCACATAGCGGGAGAAGGATATAAAATGTGATCAAAAAGCAACTGAGTCTTTGTTACTAATTGGACACACGGCTCACTGGTTTTGTTCTGTAGAGTGTACTGGGCTTTCAAGTTAAGTGGCTGATGATGTGACTTTTTGTGGTGGTGAGCAGTTCTCACTCACACAAATAGTCTCTCTCAAGGAACCTTTCCTCCATGGGCTCTTTCTGTCAGGTACTGAACAGAAGCAACTTCCGTCAAAATTAAAATCAATCGTTTGAGTAAACACATAAAGATTTCTTTGATGGGACAAGGATTTTAACCTCCTGATGCCCTAACACCTGCCATGTGACTGTGTCTGTGAATAAACAGCCACATCAGCCCCTTAGTTAATAACGTGATGCACCCTTCTTAAATGTATAAGCAAGGAATGATGGCTCCAACCTGTAATTTTGAGACTACTTACCTGTTACAGGAGAAGGCAAGCAGTCATGTCTTTTTAGGTTAATTCCAGATGCAGGTTCTGTGGCTTTCAGGGCATTATGGTAGAGAGAGATGTTTGACTGACTCAGTATCCCGTGTCCTAAACGGAGCATTAAGCTTTGCACTGATTTAATCAATTTTTCCATTAGTTTAGTTATGTTCAGGGTGGCAAAAAGGGCGGGAGGCAAAATTTAGGTTTCATCCTTTAAGGCTTGAAGCACTCTGACCTTCATCCAGCAAAGCACTTAAGCAAATGAGCAACTACATATGCTTAATGTTAAGCGCATCATCAAATCTTTTGCTGGATCATAGCAAAAATCAAGCTTTCCTTGAATGAAAAGTAAAAGAAAAGATGATAGGCTAGGGGAGTGAGTTTTTTCATATTTGGTATCATTTTTACAGATACCAAAGGTTTTTAACTGTAAATTAGTCAAAAAGCATTGTTCAAAGTCTTCATTTCAAGGACAGAATTACTTATGGATAAGAGCAGGGCAACCTAGGAGTTAGTGGTGGTTAAAGGGATTAGTTTCATGGACATTTGTTTTGATATTGTGTTTACAGTACTGATGCTGGAGATCTGATTGTTTTCATGTACAGTTGTGTATGTATCTGAGAGAGATAATAGTGCATTTGAGTTTTTGAGTGGAGGTTTATTTTTTTTTTTTTTTAACTGGATTTCTGAACTCTAGCAACTTTTTTGTATTTTCCCTAGACAAAAGACTTGCGTCAGGTCTTAAGAACTACCTCAGCTTTGAGAGATGTAGAAGGGGTTGAACAAAGGGTGTATGTTACCTATCTAGAAATCCAGAAAAAAAATCAGATAGAATAATATTTTAAAAATATTTTTATGCTGTTCATTGTCTAGATGAAGTAAATCGTACCCATCATTTGAACATACACTAGAGAAGGAACCTCAAGTTCTTTGAGATCATTTATTTGTGTGTGTCCATCCTCTTCCAACTTTATTTTCTGCATTTTCTTGATTGCTTTATTCTATGATAGCTGTGTGTAGCAGTCTCACCCACACACACACACCCC
>NW_010566508.1:0-7217 GCF_000687285.1 Phaethon lepturus
TGCCGGCGGCAGATACCCGCTGCATCCTCCCACGTCTCCATAGAAACTTCCCTGCCGTCTGCAAAAGGCCCGCAAAGAGCTTTATTTCTCCGCGGCGGTCCCTTAGCATAACGTAAAGAGAAAAAAAAAAACAACAAACCAAACCAGGGTGAGAAGATCGGCAGGACTTTCATAGCAGTGGTGTCATAGCCGTGCTGGTGAGACAAAAGCAGCTTCAGCCTGATATTCAGGCTGGGATGCTTCTCTATGTCTCTTGGCTGCAAGTCTCAAATCCACTTAAGAGACCTGAAGACTCAGCTCCCATTAATTTTCAATGGAAAGGGACAACCTAAGTCCTCCAGGCAGCTGTGGAGTTATAGCACTTGAAAAGCTGAAGCATGGGCCACAGGTCTTCTGAGGATAAAATTCATCTTGAGATTTGTGGCATCTTGGATGAGGCTGGAAATCATAAGATATAGAGCCAGCGTCCTTCTGGGTAGAAGTGTTGAAAAAAAAAATTTTTTTTAAACTCCTTTCTGAACTTATGTAAGCTCTGTCAAGCTTGGGATGGGAGGACAAGTCGATTTGCTTTTTAAGCCAAACCGGTTCTCAAACATAGAGCAGAACTAATTAGAATTTTTGCAGAGGTAAAAGTTTTTCATTGGTAGACGGTTTTTTTATTCAAACACACTGAAAAGTAAATATGATATTACAGTATCTGTTTCTTATGAAGTGTTGGATGGCACCTTGAACACAGTCCGAGAATCATTACTGAAATGACCAAGAATTTTTATTTCTTGGTTCTTTCATAAGCCTTGCTAATTTTTTTTAAATTTTTTATTAATGCAACAAACAAAATTCCTAGACCATATTCTAAAAAATGGTGGTACATTCTAAAAATAACAAAAACAAATCCAAAACTCTGTAAAATGGAAACAGTTTGCAAGTCTCCACATAATATGTATTTCTCAGTTATTAATTTCTACCACCAGCCTTCCCCAAGAAAAGTTTTCAGTAGATTTGGGAACATTTTATCATGATACTGTGAAATAAACAGTGGTGCCATTATAGCAACAGCTGAGTGCCATTTGTTCAGATCACACATTCCTATATTCCTAATGCACCCACTATCGTGACATCTAGGCTGACGCTGTGGGAGAGACTGGGCTGAACGGAAAGGTCTGGGCTCAGCTTTTCTCTGTAGTCTGTCCTCAACATCATCTGCCTAAAGACTTACAACCTGTGCAAGACTTACAACCTTGTGCAGAGAAACATGAAAGGCAAGATAATGAAGGGAGGAAGAAATATCCATACCCAAAATGTGATGAGTGAGGGCGAAGAATATTTCATAGGGATATTAATATTTCCACTTACGCTGTTCTGTGTGTGGCACACAGATAACAGGGGGAGAAATGCTCGCAATAGACAGAAAGTGAAGACAGATTGGCCGGAATGGAAATAGTTTTAAAAATTTACTACTGCAAGGTTTCAGTGGGTAACACGAATTTACCATCCCTGCCAACCTCAGCTTCCTTCAGAGACTCCAACATACAACATCACTCATCTCTAAGCAAACTGCTTCAGACAAAGAGGTAGGGCCTTTATAAAGTTATTGTTCTCAGAGGTAATTAAAACTTATATCAGATCTCATTGAGGAGCAAAGAGGTATTGAAAGCAAATGGAGGAAAAATAATAATATTGAAAGAACCTCTTGCCTCATCTTCAATTAGCCATGCTGTCTCCGGCAAGTTAACTGCACGGTTCATTACTGATGAATAACTACCATTAAAGTAATGGACTCAAACCGGTGAGACTGGGATCACTCATCTGAGGAGTGTTTAGTACCAGCCCATTTGGCAGAAGCTTTCCCAACAGACAGCAAGGGGGTGAGAGAGAAGCGTGCTCTCCCCACGTCGGGCGTCAGCGGCACATGGCCTGAGTGCACTCAGCCCAGTCTCAGAAACCTTTTCCTCACAAGAAAGCACCGTAAAAAATTGTAACTGGCTTCAGTTTGCTTTGTTAAAAAAAAAAAAAAAGTCTAGCAGTAAAAATAGATCCTTCAAATGAAGAGGGATATAAAAAGGTTTGTACCCTTCTTCCTCATTCCAGCTGAAATCCTGGGAACGGGAGGGCTCAGCGGGATGCAGGGGCCAGGTCCAGTTCACATTTACACCACGTTCCTTTGCTCCACTTTTAAGCCTCTGAATCTGGGAGGCTGGAATCTGGTTTCAGTAACAGAGGAGCAAATCTGCTGAAGAAACAGAGCAAGTTTTGCTCTTCGTTAACCCTACATACGTCTAGATGTATTCCGTAAGCCCAGTGGTCTGTAGCTACAGCCTGAACCTCCTCTCTGTTGCCCCAGCTCCCGGCTGGTGTCATCTCCACCGGCCACCCGAAGTGGCGCAGGGCAGAGCGTTCCCACGCGCGGAGCAAGGAGGTGGGCAGCGCTCTGCAGGACTGTTCCAGGAGACGGGAGTTTTATTGCAAGCATCATCCGAGATGCAGAAGGTTACTTTAAAACATTGTGAAAGAGCTTAAGTCTTCCAGCGATAAATCCCGGGAGTCCTTGCAGAATCACACACATCCTCGGCACGTAAAAGAAGTGGGAGTCGGATCCACTCATTAGTCAATCTCCTACGCTATTTTCCCAGCCTAAAGAGGGATCAGGCCCGGGGGTCAGGCAATAGGAGACAAAAGAGGCCACGGTAACAGTATATTCAGTTCCTTTATCAGGATATACCTCATGGATTAACCACATAAATGAATTTGGAATGGATCCACAGCTAGGATAAATCAGCTGAAGTCTCTTGACTTCATTACAGACCAGGAGACAGGAATCAGCCTGTTATTTTTTTATCCAGAAGATTTTACTCAACGGGATGATGAGGATTTTTGAGGGTGGGTCCACAGCTCTCCACCCTCTGCAACTCAAAGATCTGTTCCTTCAGGAAACCCCAAGCCCAGGCTTGTTCTGCTGAGAGGAGATGAAAAGTCATCTGCTGGGGTGCTGGGCAAGCGCTTTCCTTTCTCGCTCCATGGAAGAGAAATAGCTGGTAACAAGCAATCAGCGCGGACGCAGGGTCAGTGCCACGTCCGATGGGCAACGGAGTATCATGACAACGGCTCCTGCCTGACAACCGCGGGATACTCGTCGTTCTGGTGCCCCGAAGCCCAGGGAGGGGGGTGACAGAGGAAGCAGCAGAGTCGGAAGAGTCCCTGGAAGCTCAGCCCTTGGCCTCGTGGGCTCGGGAAAAGAGGGACGGGACGTCCGGCCTCCGTCCGGCAGCAGGCAGCGGTGTGCGTGCGCTGCCGCCGTACAGCCTTGCCCGGCCTCTTCCTGAGCGTACGTTCTAGCTCTCTCTATACAGAGCTGCCCGTAGCGCTTTTACAGTTCCAGAAACAATATGATTTCTTCAAGGTATTTGCCCTGCCACTGTCTGGCACTTTTTGTTCTGCCAGGAGCTAAGCCTTGACACTTCTGCTGAATTTTAAGAGAAAAATCTTTCTTCTTGTTTCACCTGAATGGGAAGGCTGTGACAGAAAGGCTGCAAGAAGGGAAGGGGCTTGCTGTGAAAGGAGGGGGAGTGGGAAAAGAATCAACCTGTTTAAGCATTGGAGTGGGTTTTCTCATGCTCTTCCCAGCAGCGGAGGGCTTCTCTGCTCTCCTACCACCCCAACGCATTTTTCCCCCGATACTCTATGTTGTACCAGCACATCCAGAGACCAGCGTCCCCTCTCCTAAAGCTGTTATGGTTTTCCTGCTACCTGTCCCCAGTTCTGCCCCGGCCCACAGCTCCCCAGAGCCTGCCCCTCTGAGTGCAGGGCTGCGAAGGGGAAGGGGCAGCAGATGCCAGCGTTAGTCTGTGCCCCGTCACCACTCGGCTCTGCAGAGCTGACCTGAGCTTTGCATGGTGTGAAGAAGTCAAAACCTCCAACAGCAGCTGCAAAAGCGAGTAACCACACTGATGCCATCTGTGCCACACTCTGGGGTGCTTGGAGTAGTATTTTAAAGGAGCCATTTTAGTCTGCCTGCTTTCATTGTCTATATTAACACTAAAGGGAGATCTTGGAGCGAAGCCAGCACAAGAGCAAGCTTAGGGAAGAGAGTCTTTGGGGGAAATTACTTTCTCAGCCTCTCCTATCCAGCTCTGGACTAAGCAGCTCTCTGTCTTGATGTTTCCCTTTCAATCGGCCGCTCAGAGTTGGCAGGCCATTTCAGTGAGAGATGTCATGTTGTTCCCTTGCTTTCCTGGAAGTTTCAGTTCAGAAGCCTTGATTCAGCAGATAACTTTTTGGCTGTCATCGAGGAGTTAGAGACCATCGTGGAATTTATGGAGCAAGAACGGCAGAGTCTTTAACACGCAGACACCGGATGAACGGGAATGAAGCTCGGTATTGCTGCCTCCCCCCTTCCTGAATAAAAGGATGATACAACCGAAAACACCAAGTTTTCTTATGCAGATGGGGGTCAGCCCTCACTCCCCGGGCAGGGAAATATCCCAGCCCTCAGACACGGCTCGCACCATCCTGCTGAGTGTCTCCCACCATCCAGCATCTCTGCCCTGAGCAAGACCCCAGGACCACAATTCACTCCTCCCACGGTGATTACCCCATATCAACTGCCCCACACAACCTCAAATCCAGCCTCTGCTCTCTGCCAGGGCCTGAGCCCCTGCTCCACGGCCCTGCCACATGTGTCCTGCTCCCGCTGCTGCTTGTGGCCCTCGGGGACTGCCCTCCAGACACCAGGCTCACACCCGCAGCCCCCACAAACGGCCCCGGGACTCTCCCACGCACCCAAGGTTAATGCTCCATAAACCCCACTGCTTTTGCCCTGTTTTCCCCAGGACGGCACCCCAAACAGTCGTCTAGGTCGCACTTTCACACGCCTGGGTCCTCACTCGCGTACCCCCAAGTCTCCTGTGCCAGGCTCTCCATCCGCCCTCCGCTCCTCAGCAGCACCACAGCCTACGCTGCGCTGGGATGACTGCTCATCGGGCGGCATCCCTGCCACACCTCTGCCCTAGTAAACAACCCCCACTTCCCCAAAGAGCCTGTTTTCCCACCACCAGGGCTGTTTCACCATCCACTCAAATTATTAGCTGTACTTCATCTGAGATCACCACGCGTATAACATGCCTATAACGTGTAAACTTCGTTATTTCATGTTCCTCACACACACAACACACAGAGAGGACTTCTCAGCACTAGTCCAAGTCAGAGACCCCCAAGCCATGGGGCTCAGCTGCTCACTCCCCGCCCCGCCACAGAAACTGCTCTTTCAAACAAGAGGGACACATTATTCCTGATATCACAATCACAAATCTCCAAGTGCTGACACTCGAAACAGCCTCCATCTGCTTCATTAAAGAACAGAGCTGTGGGTCAGGCTGTTTATTAGGTACTAAAATTTAAATTGAAGCTGTTTTTGAGGAGTAAACTTTCCCAATGTGGCATAAAAGTGCTTAGATACCCGAAAAACGCTGCATGGACAGATTTAGAACCCATCTCAGGTTTTGTTTGATTATTTATTTATGGTATTGTTCTTTTTAAGACAAGAGCAGTTTATCTTGTGTGTTAGCTCCACTTGGCTGGGACGATAGAGACCTTCGTACAAGCGCATTCACCAGCCTCTGAAACAGCAAAGGTCCTCGTGCCTTCCCAAAGGGACGGTGCATTAAAACCGATGTGCAAAAGTCACTACAGCACCGATACTTAAGATTGCCTAACATGTTGCACTGGCGAGCAGCTTTGCCTAGATGCATGTCACCTGCCTAGACTGTAGCTGTCTGGACAAAAAAATCTCCATGGCAGATCACAGCATCAGGCTGACAGGGGCCAAAAGAGGACCACACGCAGTTCACTGCCACCAGTAAAGCCTCTGAATGCCTGAAACCAAAGGAGGGTGGATGGAAGCAGTGGGCTTGGCAGGGTCAGTTTATAAGCCCCTTCTATTTATGTTTATTTTGATTTTGGCACTTCACAGAGTGACAGATTGTAGTCTTTATTTTAATGAATGTTTTTTAGGCTTTGTTTTTGTTTCTGGTGTGGGGGTTTTTTTAATTTAAAGCTTTTTGGTCTGCTTTGCGGAACTTGTAAAATGAACATCTCCATCTCAAAGCCCTGACTGAGTCAGGGTCATAGGAAATGTTGATCACGCTGTCACTGCTTTCTAGCAAGTTGCACCCATTTCATGTTCTGGAGCATAGATATGAAACTTAGTGAGGACTTCCATCAGGGCCACAGAGGTGCCAGCTTCCCCAAACTGGCCGAGTCATGAGAGTACCCCACCGGAACAGAACAGACTGACTCCTCCGAGCTTAGAGATTCCCACCAGCTGGCCCTCAGTGCCATACGGCGTAGGGTATCGACTTTGAGGGGTCCCTGGGACCCTCGCTGTGCTCCTGGGACCTATGCTGGCTCCCGCAGGCTCATGGCTTAACCCGACTTGTAGGGACTTAGACCCAGGTGGGACAGGCGCGCGCTGGACGTCCTGGGGCAGCACTGCGCCTCTGTCATTCGGCACTGCCGAAGAAAGAGGGTTTCTTAGCTCGAGTGTCGTTCCCAGCTGCCCCCGCCGGGCTGCGTACAGACCACGGCTCGGGTGCGCGTAGTGCGGCGAGCTCTCCACGGCGCGCCCCGACTCCGGGTACAGGCGTGACCGCGTCTCCCCACGGACTGCACAGTGAACACAGACACCTGACTTCGGGGTTTAGGTGACATTAAGGAGTAAATGCTTGAAAGTTAAATATTCATGGCCACAGGTAGTATTTATGTTCTCAGCTGAAGGCTTCTGCCAGATCTTTCCAATTCTCCTTGGAAAACCTGTCTCCATAATGCCAGAACCACATTGTCAGTCATGACCCAAAATCTTACGATAAAATGAATTTCTGCATCTTTAAATTTCTTTCCCAAGATTTTATGAGGTTTTTGAAGTCACAGTCATTTGCCACAGACATGAAAGTTGTCAGCAGATCTTCTTTACTTCAGATAAAATGGGAGATCATTCAAAATCACATGAGTGTGAGAAGTAAAGCTTTATAATACAATACAGCAATACAATACAGCAACCATCACAAGAATCGACATTATTCAACACTGAAAATGCTAAAAAACATATCCTTTAGGAGTCACTTTCCCCTCAGTGTTTTTTAAGGTCAGTTTTCCACATTATTTTCCATTTTCAGGGGCCAGCTCAGGCCTAAGAATCCTAAGCGGAATGTGTATGTTTCTTGTTC
>NW_010566508.1:7248-7647 GCF_000687285.1 Phaethon lepturus
CCCTACAACATTCCTAATCTTTCCAGGTCTTGAAAACTGGAAGCTGTTATACAAATCCTGTGCCTTGTCCATTATTTGTTTTTTCATTCCTTCATTTTTCAACACAGTTTTTCTGTTTCCCGTCAGTCCCTGTATTCTTATGCTTAAGATTTTTTTCATGGCTGACCTGAAGGTAGGAATTCTGCTCTCAGGCAGAGACGTGAAGGTTATTCCCACTCTAAAGCTTTCCCTCTCCTCAAGACCCACTTCCAACTCCATGTGAGGAGTAAAACCTGTAACGGCAGAAGCTTAGGGCTCGACAGACTCCCTTGAGAGACCTGTTGAGCAAATTCACTCTTTTCCTGAGATGAGCCCTTTTCCTTCTTCAGTCAGCAGAACAAGCAGCTGTCTTATTCTGCT
>NW_010566508.1:7772-13461 GCF_000687285.1 Phaethon lepturus
TCCTGCCCAAAAAGGCTTCCCTGGGCTTCCTTTGAGTCATGCGCAGCAGACATGAACATCATCTCAAGCCTGACCAGTTTTGGCAGCCGGCATTAACTTGCAAAGACACCTGCAGAGATGAGGGAATTCAGAGCTGGGTATTAGAACCTTTTCAAAGACATTTAATTAGTCCGACAATAGCTCAATTTTGCAAAGTTTTCTTTTTATGTTGTGTCTGTTAGAAACTCTCAATCATTCATATAATTATAATTCATGATTACGGTTTTGCATCCCGGTGAATAATTTAAGCTGCATGGGCTGTGAAACTTTTATTACTGGGTTAACTCTCCGTGTTTTTTCTATGGCAGGTCTTCGGAATCCAAGCCACTGATGCGGGTACTGGTGAGTCACCATCTTAGCCAGTATTTTTGATGTAAAAAAGAAATCAGTTATTAAATGGAACATTTGTCTCTTCAGAAACCAGTCCTTTTAGCTGTTTCCTATGCAAAGTACGCACAAAGATATTTATGGACAGGAATTACATTCCGTGAATCTGCTGATATTGCTAAGCACCTGGGTTTAATGGATCTGAGCACAGGAAGATTTAGACTGAGCCTCAGTTAAAAAACTGTGCTAGGGAGCCCCTTCAGCCAATGAAATATTTTTTCAAGCCGATGAAGTCAGTGGAAATGCGTGACCCTTCTGAGACTGGACCAAAGCAAGCCAAAGACCTGGCGTTTGCACGTTTTCATAGCTACTTCAGCAGTATCACTTTCTTCAGTGTTGGCAGCAACAAAAACAAGAGGATTTGCATGCTGAAGCATGAGAAGACATTTAGCATTCCTGTACTGGTGCACCACTGCTCGATATAAACCATTTTCCATAGCACGTCACGTATATTGCGTGCTAAATACCTGGTATAACATGGCATGCATGCCAGTAGCAAGACACCTCACACAGCTAGGAAAACACTGATGGCAGATAATTTAAAATAATTCTCTCAACTAAAAATCCTACCAGAAGCTTCCTTTCCTCCATCCCTCTTCAACCTAGTCTATTTGTCATTAAAGCTTTAATGGCAGAGTACACTCCTCTTCTCTCCCCGCTGCCTTATGGCCCTTTATTGAATTAAGCCGAATTTCAGGTGCACGTGATTGCTGTGAGGTGCATACAGGGCTGAACTGCAGCCTCCAAGGAGCAACTGAAATCCGTAACCAAAGACTGGATAGCTGTAGGGACTGGAAAACAGGGTCATTTCTCCTCTGGAGCAGTAATTTGAGTCAAACCCAGGGAAAGCTGACAGGAGACAAATAATTATAGGTTCATGTCAGCATTTGTGGTGGCTCCACTTGTTTCAGTGGATCTGTGCCAACTTCGGCTCTCCCGGAGTCTGGCTCCCTTGGCTTCAGTGGTGTTTACACCAGCTGGGGACCCAGACCAAGGCACACACAGGCGTTTAGCACCCCTTGTCCTGGAGTAAGCAGGGCACCCGGTAGGGTCCAGTGAGCATCTCCCAGATGCCTTCCTCTGCCAGCACCAGCCAAACTAACACGCACCATGTTGCGTGTCCCACCGCATAAGGGCACCCACCAGGACATTGCAACCAGGGATCAGCTGGCACATGCTTAGGTCTTGCCTTAATGACGTGCCTGAGCCCCCGTAGAGTTCAGGCTTTCCCCCCCGCTGCCCCAAGGGGAAAAAATGAATGAGGCACTGGGGTCCCTGTGTCACTCAACCTGTCATTACAGGTTTGCACCTTCTACATGGGATTTATCTGGTGAGAGGCTTCTAAGGCTCAAAACCTCCACCCCATGTATCCATCCCCAGAACATTGCTAAAATGTAGGAGATGTCCTCCTCCTTGGCAAGGACAAGGTATGACTAGCACAGTTAGTGATGAATTTTTTCAGTGTTGTGACCCACTGGTTCCTGCAGAAAGACAGGATGGCAGATCCTGTTGGGATTTTATTGTGTTAAGGCAAGCAGCCAAGCATGTAAACCAGTGATGAGCTTTATTTGCAGTACAACAGAAAAAAAAAAAAATAAAAAACAAAACCAAACTTCTTCTTTATGATGCTAATCCTTATCCATTTTATCTTTGCTCAAGGACTGCCTGTAGCATATTACAGATGAATCCTTCTCTGGGGAAGGGATGGTGAGAGCCCACCCTGAGCACGCAGAAGGCATAAGCTCCTCAAGTGCTCAGACCCATAGAGGGAAAACAAACAGGACCACGACAGCTGAGGAGCCTGTGTGTATTTTTGGATTTCACTGAGGCGAAGACTCTCTGGGATATAAATTAAGTTCTCTTGTTGTTCCAGCTGTCTCAAGGTGGAGATGACAAAGTCTCTCATAAACAGATTGAAAGGTCATTTGATTTCACTGTTGCTTTATGTGAGTACCTCTGCATCCTCCACTGAAATGTTATTGTGTGCCTTCTTCAGAGATACTCCTCACTGATTACCAATTATGACACATTAGGTATACATGGAGCATTAGAGATCACAGGCCAACATCTGTTCTTAATTGTAGTGGCATAAATTTAATAATCCCACTGACTTCAGCAGAGACGCTAATGGTTTACAGAAACATAAATGAAAACAGAATTTGGCCTTTGCAGCCTAGACCTGACATTAAAGCACGTCTCTTATCTTCTGCTGAAAATTAAGAGTATTAGGAACAATGGAAATATTGTTTACTCAGTAAGGAGTATCTTTCTAAATCACTAGCATGATACTCTTCTCCTTACAGTATATCCAGTGCTGGTGGATGTTAAAGGTTAACTGTTCATTTGTCAGCAGAATGTCCCCATCCCCCCCAAAACAAATCCCTCTTCACCAGAATTCAAACTTGTGATAGAGTGATTATTGTGTCATTCTGATAATTTTTCATTTCAGTTATTTATTTATTCATCCCATTACAATACAAGGGTAAAAAACTTTGAAATTATAAGACATTTTTATTTTCTCTAACCTGAAGCATTAATTGGTCTAGAATTCATTTCAGCATTTTGGATTGTTTCTCGTCGAGTTCTAACACTAACAGTCAGAAATGCTGACTTCCTATGAAAAAAACGGGGGGGGGAGAGGATTGTCTCCATTTTATAGGGCATGTCTTTAAGTATTGTTAACTTAAGGATTTTTCCTAGAAGCCAGTCACGTGGTTATTATTTACTAAGAAGATAATTAGATAGATTAGTATTTTCACAAAATGCCCCTTTTACCAGAATTTTTTTCCTCTTGTATTTTTATATATTAATGAAGTGGGGGGAAAAAAGAAGCATAAGCAGCAGGAGACAGCATGTTTGTCCAAATGAGAGGACAAGCAGTAGGAGAGAAGAAACATGAGATCCCTAACATCACTGAAACCCCCAAGGCTGACTATAACCTGCCAGCCAAACGATGACGAACAGAAGGAAGACGAAAGAACATGAAGATCCTGGCTCATGTTGAATGACTTCCCTTTCAAAATTCCACCTTTCCTCACTCATCAAAGACATCACCTTAGGAAGACTCTCCTCTCAATTTAAGTACTGGAGATGCATGTGTAGCAGTAGGCGATAGGAGCTCCTGTGCACCTCTTGTAGACTTGAGACCATTGGGTGATCTACCACCAAGGCCTCCCCAGCTCCACCCCACCATGGCAGGAGGGCTCACAGCACAGGGTAAAGGACGAGAGAGGAGTGAGTCAGCATTGGCATTTATCATACTGACTGATGCAGGGCAGCTAGATGCATCCCTCAAGAAGCTACAGACCACACATCTCTGCCGTGCTTGCAAAGGAGGGTAGGTATTAGCTGGGGGGCTTCAACACTGCAAATGTGAGCACCAAAGGACATTTCTGAGGAGTGTAGAGTGTAGAGCCCCTCTGAGTGAGGGCTGAGATGCACCAGCGACAAGGGCTGAGATGCTGCTCAGTCTCTAAAGTCTCTGTTCTGTCTCTAAAGAGCCTGAGGAACAGGCCCTACAAGTTGACATTCAAGTATAAAATCAATTCAGAAGGTAAATTAGAGGCATTATGCAACCTATGTGAGTGGAAAAGGACTGAAGGTAGATATCAGGTTGAAGCATTTCATTTGAGTATAAATAACATCAAGAATGGGAGCAAGTCATGCCAAAAATTCGCAATATTTGCTTGAAAGCCACTGTACGATTCTAAATGCAATTCACTGTGTTTTATTTGAGGGGTAAATTTTAGGTATTTTATGATTCTTCCCCCTCTAAACTTGACTGGGAAATATTACTGTCTTGGATTTTAGTTACAGTTGTGGCTCTGTAAGTCTTGAAAAAATAGAACTCTTCTCTGTGCTTTAAAAAGAGTTAAAATGAATACAGGGAAAAAGAAAGCGTAAAAGAATTTTGCCGGATGGATGCTGCTTAGCACCTTCTTCCTTTTTATTCAGTCACAGAATGAAGAAAATACCATGACAAATATTTTCTGAGCCAGCAGGAGCTTTGTTTGGTGCAAGCTAGGGAAGAGATTTGGAACATTCCTTATTATTTCTGTAACTTGCTCTGTCTATTTATCTGTCTATCCAAATGCCCCTCATCACCTGAGCACTTAATATTTGAGGATCTAGTCTGAGTCCTTGTTGCAGATCAGCAGTAACAGAGAGTTTACCTATGCCACAGGTTTGTTTACAGGTGGTTATTTATTACCATTGGTGCTTGGTATCTTGTAATGCCCAAAACCAAGGATAACCTGTTATGTACGTTTGAAGTAAAAAAACCGGTATATGCAGGGACTGTGGAGGCAGATAATTATAGAAAGAGCACCATCTATTGTCAGGTAAAAAACATCAATGCTGTTTATAGGCATAGAGCTTCAATGACGTGGAGACAGCTTGTGGGATTTGGACCGATGCCAGAAGCTACGCGAAAAGTACTCTGAATGCTTCTGGCCCCAAGGTGAAACGGTCTGGGCAATATGAACGTCTCGCGTTATGTCTCCTAAAATACAAGACACTGTAGCTCACACAGGGTTGGGAGGTCTTTATGCCAGTTTCTTTATAGGGGCCTGTTAGAAGAAGTGGGTCATGAATGAAAACTGAGTGATAGCTTGGTGAATGGGGACAGTTTTGATCTTTAATGGGATATTTGGATGACATGGGGGAACAAAAAGAGGCATGCGAAGCCCCAGCTGGCTGCAGGCAGCGCTCAGCTCTGGGGCACGGTGCAGTGTGGCTGGTGCCCGAACACGGCGGCTGCACAACACTGTGGCTGAGGTGGTGTGTCCTTCCTCCCCACCGGACTCAGCAGTTTGGAAGCAGCCTTGATCTGACATGGACAGGGTACTGCTGGTCAGCCAAGGCCAGAGCTGGCTCCCTGTGCCGTCCACCATCACCTGCTGCAGACAAGTTCAGACCTCCTACTCTTGCTCTGCCTCTCAGCAGATGCTGATAAAGCCCCTGGACTCATCTGGGGTTTTGCCACATTTATATTTGGAGATGGGAAGGAGATAATTCCTTGATGGCTATTTGGAAAGACTGACTCATTCCAGGCAACATAAATTGTTATGCCAAGCACCTCATAAATCATTTATTCAGCTCTCTGCATTTTCAGTAGACAACCTTATTATTGGTTTAATGTCTTAATAAAAATGAAGGGCAATGACTCTCCAGACCAGTTTGTGTGGCCTTTTCTGCTGCAAACAGCAGAAAGGAGAGAGAGTGCCAAAGGAAGCCAATGGGAATGAATGATAACCTCTTTCCC
>NW_010566508.1:13492-17920 GCF_000687285.1 Phaethon lepturus
TCCCATGTAGCTGATCCTGCCTTGGGACTTTACACACACACATAGACACATAAAAAGTTTCAGGGACACCTCAAACCATCAGAAAGAGCATCTCATCTGCTGCATGCAAGCTAATGACTCAGCTGCTCAACATGTGCAGTTGTGTCCCTTGCAAGAACACTTATCAATGTGCAGAAAATTCAGTGCTACAGGGGCTAAAGGACAAAGTCATCTTTGTCCTCCATAGAGGTGCATTTGTAAAAGAACATACCTCTACCTGGGGGCTTGTGCACGCGGATTGGAGTGGGGAATAAAGCAAAATACAGATATTGGTCCAAACCAGCGAGAAGTCAGCTGTTTATAGCAGGGGTGAAGGAAAGCAGGCCCTGTGTGGACCAGGCAGCCAAGGGGCCACTATCCTACCACCTACCCTGCAGGTAGACAAGCAGCAGATAGGAATGAGCAGGGAACAGATGAGAGATGTGGAGATCAGGGAAAGCAGGCAGCTGTCAGCAGAAGCTACAAGCTTGCTTGCGTGGTTCTCTGATGAGCTAAAGCCTCTCTGCTCCCCGCCGTGAGCGACTGTGAAGGAGGCTGCGCTGGGTTACTGATGCAGAGAAAAGGGGAAAAACACGTTGACATGGGCACAGGGGAGATGACCATTTTGTCCTGGTACCCAAAACTACAGTTTCCTACTTTATAGTAACTGGAATCAGAGCTGGGAGCTTGCTGCTGATGTGCAGAAGATAACAGCACCAAAAACAACAGCAGGGAATCTCACTTTTCTTGGCTGCCTGGCTAGTTTTGCCTGGCCATGCAGCAGGTCCTTGCTGGCCTCTTCTTTCACCGCTGCTAGAGGCTCCCTGCCAGCGAAGCATGGGGCCAGCCAAGCACCACACCTGAAAGGCCGAGCAGTCTCTGGGGAAGAGCACTTCCCAGCACCAGAGATGGCCAGAGACCTGCCAGAAACCACTGCAAAGCCCCTCCAGCTTGGTTTGGACTGGGGAAGAAGGAGGCAGAGATGATCTACTTGGTACGCTCCTCCCGACCCTAGAGGGGCACAGCAGCCCATTTGCGCCCTGTTCCCATGAACAGGACTTGAGCCAAGGAGCAGAGCAGGGTCTTGCTCTCCTTTCCTCTTCCATCCCAGATCCATCCTTGGTTGTCTGTCCCCTGTGAGGAGCTCTTTGAGCACAACTGATGCAACAGAGTGCAAAAGAGTTTCCTTCAGCAACTTACGAGCAAACCTCAAGCTGTGAGTCAAAAGGAACTTTTCTACGCTTCAGGTCTCCTACTTGCAAATGCAACTGGAATGAATGAGCAAATATCTTATGAATCACACAAGAGCATTTGTTTCCTTCCCAGGCTTTTCACATTCAGTGTAATTAACTGACTAAAAGGTCAAATCACTGTTTGTATGGTCAGGCATGGGAGAAGAGAGAGAACTATTCTGCTTGCTGATTGCTACAGTTTCCACAAGGGGTTTAAAAAATATATATTTTATTATTATTCTCAATTTAATGGATTTTGAAAGAAATAGTGGACATGTTGTTTCACATGTACACCCTCCTTGAAAGAAGTTGAGGACTAGAAGTCCATTTGAATAGAAATCCATCTCTCTTCAGTCTATTGGTGCCAAACCACAGCGCCTTGTGTCTGTCTCTTCTGAGCCCACACCTCAGAAAATTTATGCAGCTTCAGTAACTGCACTCACAAACTCTTTTTTTTCTCCTCAGTGATACTGCTTTTGGAGGAAATACATGCAAGAGTGCAAATCAAGGCAAGGCAAGCCAAAAGTGAAAATATATGTGCTCTGGCTTCAGTATCTAAACGAGGTCAAGTACAAGAAGTGAAAACTTTTAATTTTGACTTTTTTAACCACTATATCAGTGTATATAATCCAAAGAAGGATACTGCAGTGGAAAGATTTTTTATTATTATTTTTATGTATGCAGGCTGCACATTGTCAAATCTTATATTTCCCTTGAAACATAGTGAATCTGAGGTAGAGTGGGATTAATCTTTTTCATCTCCTCTGTAATCTAGTGCAACTTCTTTCTCTTTCACTCTCACCTTCTTTCCTTCTTCTTGATTACATAATAGTCTTATACAGCCTTTTTCATCACTAGATAGTAAAGTGCTCACCAGTGATGAGGGGTGTTATAGTCTGTATTTATTGACGAGTGAACAAAGACAGAGAAAATTGCTGGAATCACCCTGCAGCAGAGCTGGGAGTAATATCAAGCCTTCCAGTTGCTTATTGCAGGCCCTCATCTACATCAACTAATATAATACGTTGTAAAGCAATACAATGGAAATACTCAGACTCTCATTTCCTACCTATTGTATGTTTCACTTGCAATTGCATTATATAAACCTCATAAAGGGAACAACAGAATACTAACACTAACACTAATACTGATACCAAACTCTACAGTGGGAAGAAAGGGAAAAAGTAAGAGTGAAGTGAAACTCAACCAGAAATATCCTGAGAATTCATAAATACTGGAAGTAATACAGAGAAGGAAACAAAAATTTCTCCTCTGTCAAGTGGAGCAAGCTCCAGCCGTATAATATTCATTTTGTTATCTGGGGTTCATAAGGAAACTTTTTTTTAAGCCTCAATCACGTGTGTGATAAAGTAAGGGTGAATTTTCAGAGTTTATCATTTGCCTGTTTGTTTAGCTATTTATTTTTCTAGACAACATTAAATAAAGCTTGCTTGCTGATGGAAGTCCAGGCTGGAGTGTCAGGATTCAGGGGAGATGGTGGAGAAATGGGGAAGTGACAGCTGAACTCTCAGACTTACTCAGGGCCAAGTGCAGCAGTTCCGGATGTGTGGTTGGCATGACTGCTCTGGAAGTAAATGCTAAGTAGGTGATCTCACATTTTTAAACAAGAAGAACTAAGGAAGCCATGGCTGAAAAGGGAAAATGAGTCTCATCTCTGATAACTGCATTCATCTCAGGAGCAATATGTTTCCTAAATACCTATCCTGTGGAATTCTAAGTGATATCTAACTTTTATAACAAACGATGGTGAAAGTCCTTCCCAGATGACATCCATCTGGTGACTTACTAGATGTGTATTGAGTGTATATCACGTTCAGCCCCACAAGGATTTTTAAACTTCAAAAGTAATGCAATGAGATGAAAACAAAAAATCTTTTTATTCCCACATCACTCTTTTTCCATTAAAAAAAAAATCACAAAAAATGTTTGAAATGTAAGAAACAAACCTCTTTTCCAACAGGATAACTAGTCCCACATGGAGTTTAATTTTTGATAAATCAGTATTTCTAGATAAAAAATACTTTAAAGCTCCCTGGATGTTCTGCTTACTGAACTGAGCTCCAGTGGTGCTGCATAAGAGCTGGCACCACAAAGAGCTCTGTCGATAGAGTTGTGGAGCTTTTCACAATGACACCGAGAGGTCAGGGGACCTGAGCTGTTCCTTAGCTTCAAGAGATGTTGCAAAAGACAGGGAAAAACAAAGCTGTTATGGAGAAATACAGATGGGAAAGAAAAAAACTACATTAGTCCTCAGAAGACCTGTATTGGCCTTCTGGTACTCCCCCAACTTTTTCTGATAGTTTGGGGAAGAAAATCAGCGTGTTCAGGTCTTTTTTCTGTCAAAGAGTGTATTAAGACTTCTCTTTCTCCCTGTATTCATTATGAGGAGTATAATCTCACCCAGGCAGGACTGTCTCTCACCAGCTATCAGCTAGAGAGAGCTAACATCCCGCAGAGGGAGGCCCTGACCTGGCCAGCTCATTACTGCAGCGTAAAAAATAAAGACCAAGAGCATATTGCTGAAAGGGCTTCTTTTTCCAGGGCTGCCAATTCAGAGCCATTTGCCGGCACTGACTTTGTCACTGACTTTGGATGAGTACCAAGGTACCGATGACATGAGCCATCAGACGCCCTGGAGCACAGGTGAGCACGGACCAGACCCCAGCAGGGAAGTCAGGTAGTGACAAGTCCTCCAGGAAAACATGGCCAGCAGTGGGCTTGGCTGGTGTGAAACGTGAGCTGTGAGTGACACCCCAGCAGACCAGAGGGACTGTGCCTTCCCTGAGGCACGTGTCGCTGTCCCCGTTCTCAGAGGGACCACAGGAAGGCTTGGCCCCTCTCCAGAGCTGCAGGGCCATGTGCCTTCCCCTTTTGTGCGGCACAATACAACATGGTACAAGCCAAGTGAGTTGAGAAAGAGGTGAAATTTGGTTTTCAGAACTTGATAGATATTGCTTCCAGTGTCTAGATGCAATGGAGTTCCTTCAGCTGCTGGTGTGCCTCTGTCAGGTAGAGCTTCTGTGAGCACAGCTGCCCTCTGCTTAGGTGGTGAAATGCCGTCAGCCCTTTCTTGAAGAGCCAAGTCCTCAGCTTTCCAAAAACTCTGCACCTGGAGTGAGGAGTCCCTTACTCAGAATCACAGAATCACAGAAACACT